>NC_133326.1:47006512-47306512 GCF_042186555.1 Aquarana catesbeiana | reverse complement strand
CTTGTTAATTTTACATTGTATTTTTTTAAATGTAACTGCCTACTCCCAAACTGTCATTTGAAGTAAAACACATAGCCAAGTATTATTCTCCAGAATTTTTTTTATTGTGCATTAAAAAAAGACAATAAAATTAGACATGCTATGCGATCTGCCAATAGAACTTAACCAAAAAGTACATTCTATGCATCCAAAAATATAGAAAATATACCAAATCAAATCATTATTCAACCAAAAAAATAATGTCAAAGCAATAACTCCAAGGCCAATAATAAATAACACGTTATCTCCTCTGATTCCACAACATGGCTGGTTGATGAACGGCCATTCGGAAATTAACTGAAAAGCGTGAAATGAAAAGCGCGAATCACTCACCAAACTTCTACTAACACAAAATTAGGGGAAGGAGCCCAAAGGGTGCGGCTAATGAGCTGAAAAACCACGTAGTACGTCACTATGTTCGTGATTGTTGGCCAACAATTGTGTGTAGGCAAGACAAGTTTGGGCCAACGCCCTTCGGACAAAAGCCCACGTTTTTTTTGTTGGCCAACAATCTCTGATCGTGTGTACGAGGCTTTACTCTCACTTAGGAGCTCGATGAAAATTAACCACTTAATCTCCGGAGGGTTTTACCGCCCCCCCCCCCCCCCCCCCCCTTAATGCTTATGCAACACTGTACACAAATTTAATTTATTTATATTTTTTTTTTCACACAAACAGAGCTTTCTTTTGGCGGCATTTGATCACCACTGGGTTTTTTATTTGTTATTATATACATGAAAAAAAGACTAAGAATGTTGAAAAAAAAAAAACCCCAAAAACATAAAACATATCCCAATAAAAAAAAATAAAATGTCTTCATGAATTGTGGCCAAAATGCATTCTGTTACATCTTTGCTAAAAAAAATAAATAAAAAAAAAAATCCTAACAAGCGTATATTGATTGGTTTGTGTGAAAGTTATAGCATGTACAAACAACAGTATATACACTGGAATTTTTTTTTTTTGATACTAACAATGGCAGAAATAAGCGACTTATAGTGGGACTGTGATAGCAAGGCGGGCAATCTGAAACTGGGTGGGAACTGAGAATCTGACATCTCCAGTGACACTAATACAGTGACCAGTGCTGATACTATACACTGTCACTGTACTAATGACACTGGGTGGGAAGGGGGTTAACGTGTATAGGGCAGTCAAAGGGTTAACTGTGTGCTGCTTTTACTAATAGATGTGGCCAAGTTAAACACAGCCACATCTCTGCTCTGTGTACAGAGCCCTGTATTTTCAGTAAACACAGGGCTCTGTGCTGTCATTTGCTAAACTGATCTGCAGGTCTTGTCCATAAATCATTGACCTGGACCTGCTAATCAACTTGTGCTATAGCGAATAACAGCACAGAAGGGGTGCCAGGCGCGTGCGCCCCATAGCTGGAAATGCTGGATCACGTGCGTGTACATGATCCAGTGCAGCAGGTGCCGCCCTGCTGCAGATAAAAAAAGGCAGTGGGCGGTCAGCAAGCGGTTAGGAAGAGAAATAAGGGGAAATCTTCCGATGAGGTCAATTGCCTCAGTGACAATAGTGGCGGCTGGTGCTCAAAATTTTTGAGGGGGCGCAAACAAGCTGAAAAAAAAAAAAATCAATTGCAGCCACTGTGCCCATCAATTGCCGCCACTATCACCTATCAATTGCCACCGCTGTGCATCGCCCGGGAGTCAAGACTTACCTGTCCCGCAGCGGGTAACGGTGGCCTCCTCCACGTCCACGAGCCTTGATGTCTCCAGTTCTTTCTATCAGACGTCCAATCACAGCGCCTGTTTCAGCCAATCAGGTGACAGGTAACCAGACCCGAGCACCTGATTGGCTGAGAGGCGGGTCAATGTTCCTAACACTGAGTAAATAGTGAACGCACAGCATTGAGCCCGCTGTTTACCATTTTGGAAGCCTATTAGAGCCCACGGCTCTAATCAGGCGTTTCCAAAAAAAACCCTGCCACTGTAATTCAGGTGCCCAACAAGGGGCGTACACCTGAATAGGGAGCGGGGGCGGCAGCGGTGACCATAGATAGATTCATGCAATGCATGAATCTATCTATGGTGAGAGAGGCGACAGGAGAGAGGGGGCGACGCACCGCCACTGGACAACTGTCTAGGTGAATTGTGTCCTGGCTTTAGGGGCATTTCAGCGTTATTGTTCAATTAGGACAGAATACAAGGAAATCTTAACGGGGGCACAGACTGCAGAGGAATCCTGATAAACAATCAATAAAATGCCTTGACTAGAGTTCCATTCCAGGGTTTTCCTGTGGACACCATATCTGTTCCTGCTCATACTTTGTATATCAGTCACATCCAACACTATTTGGTTTTCTCTTATTGCCACAAATCCATTTGGGTGATCACACAACCTCCCAGCCAATCACACTGACACTTGTAGGTAAGGATGCACCGATACCATTTTTTAACAGTGAGTACCGATACTTTTTTGCAGGTACTCGCCGATACCAATTACCGATACCTATCGCCTAGGAAGAGGGGTGGTTTGGGAGGTGGCAGGGGGTCGTTGTTTCAGAGTTGGGTGACAGCAGGGTGGGGGGGGGGGTGTTTTAAGTGAGGGCAAGGTAGATGAGGGTGGGGTGAAATAGGGATTGTGGGGTGGAAGAGTTTAGATGGAAAAGGCTGTGATCGCTGGGGAGGGGGATAGGAGGGTTATTGGGAGACACGAGGGCAGAGGTGACAACTGGTAGAGAGAAGGAGGAGGCAACAGGCAGAAGTGACTGAAGGCATGGTACAGGGAGACAGTCAGGGACTGCAGGCATGGTACAGGGAGACAGTCAGGGACATAAGGCATGGTACAGGAGACAGCCAGGGACTGAAGGCATGGTACAGGAGACAGTCAGGGACTGAAGGCATGGTACAGGAGACAGTCAGGGACTGAAGGCATGGTACAGGAGACAGTCAGGGACTGAAGGCATGGTACAGGAGACAGTCAGGGACTGAAGGCATGGTACAGGAGACAGCCAGGGACTGAAGGCATGGTACAGGAGACAGTCAGGCACTGAAGGCATGGTACAGGAGACAGCCAGGGACTGAAGGCATGGTACAGGAGACAGTCAGGCACTGAAGGCATGGTACAGGAGACAGCCAGGGACTGAAGGCATGGTACAGGGAGACAGTCAGGGACTGCAGGCATGGTACAGGGAGACAGCCACGCTGCTCAGTACAACAGGATACCGCCCGTACAGTGTCTTCATACAGAGCCCCCCTGTTCAATGCCTCAGCATCCAGCCAGGGAGAGCCCGGATCCAGTGCTCTGTGTGGCTGGAGGAGGGAGATGTGCAGTGAGAAGACAAGGCTTGTGGGCTGTTAGGATATGCAGGCCTGCACCTAGCAATGCCACTGGGAGGAGGGGAGGCGGTCCGCTCCCAATCTACGTCACTTCTGGTATTGGAGCATTTTCACGAGTACTGATACTCGCGAAAATAGCTAGTGTTGGCACGGTTACCGGTATCGGTGCATCCCTACTTGTAGGAGACCATTCAGCTCAGCACATTGAATCCGATCCATCATTTACAAGGTACATGACAAAGGTCAGAACTGCCTGCAGAGTACCTCCTTTTACTGCTGGCATCAATGTGGACTCTGGATGGTCTCTGTACACAAGCATGATAAGCCACAGAGAAGGGGAATGAACAAAGCTGTCATGTATAGAGATGTTACCTTCCTCCTTCCAGGAAATTACAGACATTGTCATCCCGCTTGGAGACCAGATGAAAGGTCTCCCGGATAATCTGCTGCTGCATGTCTTCTGGCTGCAAGACACAAAGACACAATATGAATGAACAGACAGAGCCGGGACCGGCCTCTATTCCCTCCACACACAGAGAGAGAAGGGACTGCACTATATATATATATATATATATATATATATATATATATATATATATACACACACACACACAGAGGACTGGAATATATTGTATTATATACACACAGACAGAACTCACAAAGTGTTGGTAGAAACGTATGAAGCGCGGCTTGCCATGATTATTAAACACCAAAATCGCTTTAATCATCTTCCCCTCTATCAGGCAGACAGACCACTTCCTCCAGTTATCAACTTCCGGTGTAGCACAAAATCCTCTCCCCTCTGCGGCTGATATTACTTCCGGGGAAATCTCGGCTCCTTCAGCCAGACTACTTCCTCCGCCGATGTTGTATCCTTACTGTGGGGGGGTGTAGCAAGATGGCGGCGACGAAACGTCACTTCCGTTACACATTATGACGGGTCGCCTAATCTGACGAAACACTTGTCAGTGGTGGACGGATGATGTCGGACCATGATCAGATATCAGAGTTATGTCCGCTCTGCTCTCTGTCTCCTCATCGGCCTATGACAGCGCTATACCATGTCTTCTCAGGCTGGAGAGTGGAGACACCGACCTGTGTTCACCTCACACCCCTCCATAGAGATATAATGGGGTCGCTCCTTAGCTGTGTGATTGCGGATCCTCTGAGGTGGGACAAGCCTGGAGATCCCAGCTGACAGCAATTCTCAGTGATGAAGGCAGAGAGTCAGCCAGGCAGTCGGCATTTTCTGAATGACACTCTGGGAATGTCCTGTGGAAATGTTCGGAGTCTTCTCCATGTTTATGGTGTAGTAACGTGCGTTATGCTGTGCGTTATATGAAGGCCGCTGCTTGTCATCAATGGCCTGAACACACCCTAATGTCCCTCAAAGGAGACATGACCTTCTATTGTCACCTCACTCAGGGGAGCGGCCTTCAGGAATTGGGGGACATTCAATATGAACGCACAGCACCGTGTATATCGAGGGGCCCCAAAGTTCTACACAAAGGGCCAGTTTACTGCACTTTACACCTTAGGGGGGCCGGACTGTGACCCGTGGGAGTAAAATATGGAATATACAATAATGTCCCAACATTGGTGTCAGTGGGAGGAATAGTTCCTCATATAAGTGGGAGGAATAGTGTACAAGGCCCAGATGAAGGCAAGCAACAGGTCACATTCAGCCCCCGGGCCGCAGTTTGGAGACCACTGTTGTATATTGTGGGAATGGTGGCACATCACCTCAAATCACCTCAGGCCACTTTCACATCTTATTACCATCCCCCATCCTCCGACTCTGAGATTAAACACCAGGAATGAGCTCAGGAGAGTTCACGTCCTTCTTCAAACCCACCTGAGTGACCCCACCATGAAGGTGTCACCTGTCCTGGGCCAATCCTAACCCTCCAAGGCATTTCCCCTCCCCCACAGCCACACCTATACAATGGGAAAGTATATGGAGGAGTGTCTCTGCCTCTTATGATTGGCCAGAACTATACTATATCCATTAGGGTTGTCCCGATACCACTTTTTCAGGACCGAGTACAAGTACCGATACTTTTTTTCAAGTACTCGCCGATACCGAATACCGATACTTTTTTTTTTATGTCACGTGACAGTGTTTTTTTAAATTTTTTTTTTAACAGTGCTTTTTTTTTTTTTTTTGGGGGGGGGACGGTGTATGTGTGTGTGTGTTTTGTTTTGTTTTTTTTTTTTTTGAATTTACAATTTTTATTTTTTACAATAATTTTTTTTTATTCTTTATTGCAATATGTGTTTTTTTTGTTTTTGTTTTTTTTTTTAATCAGCCCTGTTGGGGGGCTTTGGTGAGATATCAGGGGTCTTAACAGACCTCTGATATCTCCCCCTTGAGACAGAGAAAGAGACAGAGTATAGAGATTCCCCAGTCCCTTTCTCTGCAGCCTCAGCTGCACTGAGAATGAATGGAGAGAAGACAGCGGCTCCTCTCCATTCATAAACTGACACATCGTAATCACAAGAGATTACAATGTTTCAGTTATGTGAATGGACAGAGTCAGCTGACTCTGTCTATTCACAAAGGAAGGAGGAGGAGGACGGCGGAACGGAGGGGGAGAACGGAGGGGGACAGAGAAGGAGGGGGGAACGGAGGGGACAGCGGAGAGGCACAGAGGAGGAAAGAGGAACGGAGGGGACAGCGGAGAGGCACAGAGGAGGGGGGAACGGAGGGGACAGCGGAGAGGCACAGAGGAGGAAAGGGGAACGGAGGGGACAGCGGAGAGGCACAGAGGAGGAAAGAGGAACGGAGGGGACAGCGGAGAGACACAGGGAAGGAAAGAGGAACGGAGGGGACAGCGGAGGGGGACAGAAAAGGAGAGAAGAACGGAGGGGGACAGCGGAGAGGCACAGAGGAAAGGAGGGGGCATGGAGGATAATGCAGTGACAGTCAGCGGTGAGCGATCACCGCTGTGTCACTAAAGCAGCTGAAAGCCGCTGGGGGAGAAGCTTGTATCTCCCCCATGCGCCGATCACAGCTGACTTCCAGGTATCGGGGGAAGCATCGGGAGCATTTGCCCGAGTACAAGTACTTGGGCAAATGCTCGGTATCGGTGCCGATACCGATACTAGTATCGGTATCGGGACAACCCTAATATCCATACACTGACAGCACCGGGCTGTACTATATACATACACTGAGTGATATGACTGGGCTATGCTAGATACATACACCCTCTCACATGACTGGGCTGTACTATATACAGACAGTGATAAGACTGGGCTTTACTATATACAGTACTGTGCAAACGTTTTAGGCAGGTGTGAAAAAATTCTGTAAATGAAGAATGATTTCAGAAATAGAAATGTTATTAGATTATTTATTTTTAAATAAAATAGAAAGTAAATGAACAGAAGAGAAATACAAATCAAATCAATATTTGGTGTGACCAATTCTTCTAGGCACACTTGCACACAGTTTTTGAAGGAACTCGGCAGGTAGGTTGTTTCAAACATCTTGAAGAACTAACCACAGATTTTCTGTGATTGTCGACTGCCTCAGATCCTTCTGTCTCTTCATGTAATCCCAGACAGACTCCATGATGATGAGATCAGGGCTATCATTTTCAGGACTCCTTGTTTTGCTTTACACTAAAGATAGGCCTTGATGACATTGGCTGTATATTTGGGGTCATTTTCCGGCTACAGAATACATTTGGGGCCAATCACACGCCTTCCTGATGGTATGGCATAATGGATAAGTATCTGTCTGTATTTATCAGCATCGAAGACATCACTGATCCTGACCAAATCTCCAACCCCATTTTGCAGAAATGCAGCCCCAAACGTGCAAGGAACCTCCACCATGCTTCACAGTTGCTGGCAGACACTCATTGTTGTACCGCTCTCCAGCTCTTCATGAACAAAGTGCCTTCTGCTATGGCCAGATATTTAATATTTTGACTCATCAGTCCAGAGCACCTGCTGCCAATTTTCTACACCCCAGTTCCTATGTTTCATGCATAGTTGAGTCACTTAGCCTTCTTTCCACATCGGAGGTATGGCTTATTGATCGGAAATTTTCCAGGAAGACCACCTCTGGCCAGATTTCTGTGGACAGTAGATGGGTGTACCTGGGTCCCACTGGTTTTAGCCAGTTGTGTGCTGATGGAACTTCTGGACATCTTCCGATGTCTAAGGGATGTAAGCATGATCTGCTTCATTAAGTTTCCTTGGCTGACCACTTCGTCTATGATCCTCAACATTTGCCATTTCTTTGTGCTTCTTCAAAAGAGCTTAAACAGCACATCTTGAACCCCCAGTCTGCTTTGAAATCTTTGCTTGGGAAAGACCTTGCTGATGCAGTATAACTTCCTTGTTTTGTTCCCGTGCTCTTGTCATGGTGTATGACCTGTGACATGAAACGGTCTTCTACAACCTCCCCTTATCAGCAGAGTTTGGTTGTTCCTCACCCAGTTTAAGCCTCCTACAGAGCTGTTTCTATTTCAGTTAATGCCTGTGTTTCAACTTACATATGAAATTGATGATCCTGAGCACCTGCTTGATAGAATTGGCTAATAATATACCTGACTCTAATCCTATAAAATTCCTCATCCCTACTAAACTGTCAGAAACCATGAATCAGACCGAGACAGAAGTACAGTTAAATCACACTTGTTTAACCACTTCAGCCCCGGAAGGATTTACCCCCTTCCTGACCAGAGCACTTTTTACAATTTGGCACTGCGTCGCTTTAACTGCTAATTGCGCGGTCATGCAATGCTGTACCCAAACGGAATTTGCGTCCTTTTCTTCCCACAAATAGAGCTTTCTTTTGATGGTATTTGATCACCTCTGCCGTTTTTATTTTTTGCGCTATACACGGAAAAAGACCGAAAATTAAAAAAAAAAAATGATATTTTCTACTTTTTGTTCTAAAAAAAATCCAATAAACTCAATTTTAGTCATACATTTAGGCCAAAATGTATTCGGCCACATGTCTTTGGTAAAAAAAATGTCAATAAGTGTATATTTATTGGTTTGCGCAAAAGTTATAGCGCCTACAAACTAGGGTACATTTTCTGGAATTTACACAGCTTTTAGTTTATGACTGCCTATGTCGTTTCTTGAGGTGCTAAAATGACAGGGCAGTACAAAACCCCCACAAATGACCCCATTTTGGAAAGTAGACACCCCAAGGAAATTGCTGAGAGGCATGTTGAGCCCATTGAATATTCATTTTTTTTGTCCCAAGTGATTGAATAATGACAAAAAAAAAAAAAAAAAAAATTACAAAAAGTTGTCACTAAATGATATATTGCTCACACAGGCCATGGGCATATGTGGAATTGCACCCCATAATACATTTAGCTGCTTCTCCTGAGTATGGGGATACCACATGTGTGGGACTTTTTGGGAGCCTAGCCGCGTACGGGACCCCGAAAACCAATCACTGCCTTCAGGATTTCTAAGGGCGTACATTTTTGATTTTACTCCTCACTACCTATCAGTTTTGAAGGCCATAAAATGCCCAGATGGCACAAAACCCCCCCAAATGACCCCATTTTGGAAAGTAGACACCCCAAGCTATTTGCTGAGAGGCATGTTGAGTCCATGGAATATTTTATATTTTGACACAAGTTGCGGGAAAGTGACAATTTTTTTTTTTTTTTTTGCACAAAGTTGTCACTAAATGATATATTGCTCACACAGGCCATGGGCATATGTGGAATTGCACCCCAAAATACATTTAGCTGCTTCTCCTGAGTATGGGGATACCACATGTGTGGGACTTTTTAGGAGCCTAGCCGCGTACGGAGCCCCGAAAACCAATCACCGCCTTCAGGATTTCTAAGGGTGTACATTTTTGATTTCACTCTTCACTGCCTATCACAGTTTCGGAGGCCATGGAATGCCCAGATGGCACAAACCCCCCCCAAATGACCCCATTTTGGAAAGTAGACACCCCAAGCTATTTGCTGAGCGGCATGGTGAGTATTTTGCAGCTCTCATTTGTTTTTGAAAATGAAGAAAGACAAGAAAAAAAATGTTTTTTTTCTTTTTTTAATTTTCAAAACTTTGTGACAAAAAGTGAGGTCTGCAAAATACTCACTATACCGCTCAGCAAATAGCTTGGGGTGTCTACTTTCCAAAATGGGGTCATTTGGGGGGGTTCTGTGCCACCTGGGCATTCCATGGCCTCCGAAATTATAGGCAGTGAAGAGTGAAATCAAAAATTTACGCCCTTAGAAAGCCTGAAGGCGGTGCTTGGTTTTCGGGGTCCCGTGCGCGGCTAGGCTCCCAAAAAGTCCCACACATGTGGTATCCCCGTACTCAGGAGAAGCAACAGAATGTATTTTGGGGTGTAATTTCACAAATTCCCATGGCATGTTTGAGCAATATATCATTTAGTGACAACTTTGTGCAAAAAAAAAAAAAAAAATTTGTCTCTTTCCCGCAACTTGTGTCACAATATAAAATATTCTATGGACTCGACATGCCTCTCAGCAAATAGCTTGGGGTGTCTACTTTCCAAAATTGGGTCATTTGGGGGGGTTTTGAACTGTCCTGGCATTTTATGCACAACATTTAGAAGCTTATGTCACACATCACCCACTCTTCTAACCACTTGAAGACAAAGCCCTTTCTGACACTTTTTGATTACATGAAAAAATTATTTTTTTTTGCAAGAAAATTACTTTGAACCCCCAAACATTATATATTTTTTTTAAAGCAAATGCCCTACAGATTAAAATGGTGGGTGTTTCATTTTTTTTTTTCACACAGTATTTGCGCAGCGATTTTTCAAACGCGTTTTTTGGGGAAAAAAACACACTTTTTTAAATTTTAATGCACTAAAACACACTATATTGCCCAAATGTTTGATGAAATAAAAAAGATGATCTTAGGCCGAGTACATGGATACCAAACATGACATGCTTTAAAATTGCGCACAAACGTGCAGTGGCAACAAAATAAATACATTTTTAAAAGCCTTTAAAAGACTTTACAGGTTACCACTTTAGATTTACAGAGGAGGTCTACTGCTAAAATTACTGCCCTCGATCTGACCGTCGCGGTGATACCTCACATGCATGGTGCAATTGCTGTTTACATTTGACGCCAGACCGACGCTTGCGTTCGCCTTAGCGCGAGAGCAGGAGGGACAGGGGTGCTTTTTTTTTTTTTTTTTTCTTTATTATTTTTTTGCTTTTTTATCTTATTTTTAAACTGTTCCTTTCATTTTTTTTTTTTAATCATTTTTATTGTTATCTCAGGGAATGTAAATATCCCCTATGATAGCAATAGGTAGTGACAGGTACTCTTTTTTGAAAAAATTGGGGTCTATTAGACCCTAGATGTCTCCTCTGCCCTCAAAGCATCTGACCACACCAAGATCGGTGTGATAAAATGCTTCCCCAATTTCCCAATGGCGCTATTTACATCCGGCGAAATCTAAGTCATGAAATGCTCGTAGCTTCCGGTTTCTTAGGCCATAGAGATGTTTGGAGCCACTCTGGTCTCTGATCAGCTCTATGGTCAGCTGGCTGAATCACCGGCTGCATTCTCAGGTTCCCTGTTGAGACAGGAGAGCCAGAGAAAAACAAGGAAGACGGTGGGGGGGGGGGGGCATTCTCCCCCACTGCTTGTAAAAGCAGTCTAGAGGCTAATTAGCCGCTAGGATTGCTTTTACATGAAAGCCGACCGCTGGCTGAAAAGAATGATACCAAGATGATACCTAAACCTGCAAGCATCATTCTGGTATAACCACTCAAAGTCGTGAATGGCGTACCTGAAGACAAAAAAATGGTTAACAATAAAGCACAGTAAACGGTAAAGTATAAAAAATTGCATACCTGAAAAGCAAACATGATAAAACATAATAACAATAAAACATTGCAGAATAGAATACAGTAAAAAAGAGCAGAACAATAGAGAGAGAGAGAGAGAACAATAAAACGACAACTATTATTTTTTATTTTATATTTTTTGTTTGTGTTTTTTTTTTTTTTTTTTTTTTACACTTTTTTTGTAACTGTAACTTTTATAACTGTAACCGATTCCAGGTTCGGGTCTCTCAAAATGCGATGGCATCTTGGGAGACCCTGTGAAAGTGTGTCCTAGTCTGTGGAATGCTGTACCCTACACTAATACTCAACTAGTGAATGGTAGCGTTCAAAACATTCACCAATGCAAAGACCAGGATTGTCAGGTCAGGAGGGACAATAATAGTGGGTGTTACGCCTATATCCGCGCTTGCTGCAGACACAACATCTTTTTTGGGGGGGTTAGTTGGGTAGGGGTACTCGGGAGGACATAAAAATGCCTCTCATGCAGCCGACTGCATTTGGTTGGGGATGTGAATGGGGGAAGTATGGGCGCTGCAGAAGTGGTGGGTTCCCAATTAAGATTGGCGAATGCAGCAGGAAGGGCATTATGGGCATGTCTTCTTCTTGGTGGCAGCGGGACACTACTTGTGCTTGCCACCTCACCAGCTTGAACTGCACTTATGGGACTCGCCACGTCACCAAGTGTTACTGCAGTGCTGGTTTGACTACGACCGGGGTGTACTAGGCCGCTGGCGCTTGCCAGTTCACCAAAACGCTACCAAAAAAACTGTTAGCGATCGCAGGGATCAGGCCTGACTCTGCGAACGCTGCAGTTATGCGTTTAGTGTTTTGTAAGTGACAGTGATCGATCGATACTGCACTTGGGTGGGCTGGGCTGGGCCGGGCGGAGGGGCAAAACGCAGGTGCTAGCAGATATCTGGGCTGATCCCGCTAACACTGCGTTTTTGGGAACCCTAAACTGCTGGGGACGCTAGTATAGGTCTGATCGGATTAGATATTGATCCTTCAGATACTATACCACTAAGGGAGGCGTACGGTGCGTGCGTGGGTGTTAGCGGTACTGGCGCTAATCTGACGCCGCCTGGGGCTGGTGCTTGCCAGTTCACCAAAACGCTACCAAAAAAACTGTTAGCGATCGCAGGGATCAGGCCTGACTCTGCGAACGCTGCAGTTATGAGTTTAGTATTTTGTAAGTGACAGTGATCGATCGATACTGCACTTGGGTGGGCTGGGCTGGGCCGGGCGGAGGGGCAAAGCGCAGGTGCTAGCAGGTATCTGGGCTGATCCCGCTAACACTGCGTTTTTGGGAACCCTAAACTGCTGGGGACGCTAGTATAGATCTGATCGGATCAGATATTGATCAGTTCAGATACTATACCACTAAGGGAGGCGTATGCTGCGTGCGTGGGTGTTAGCGGTACTGGCGCTAATCTGACGCTGCCTGGGGCGACGCATATCACCGCCGGGCGATCAGGGGGCTAAACCTTTATTCGGTAATAAACGGCGGGTGCCCTGACACTATAAAAAATTAACTAACCAGCGTCACCCGCAACGGTTATACGGTGATCAGTGGTGAAAGGGTTAACTAGGGGGCAATCAAGGGGTTAAAACATTTATTAGATAGTATATGGGGGTCCCTGTCGCTATAAAACGCTGACGGCGAACCTAAATATTTACCTCCCTAACTAGCGTCACCAGCGACACTAATACAGCGATCTGATCGCTTAGTGACACTGGCGACAGGGGGTGATCAAGGGGTTAAAACTTTATTAGGGGGGGTTAGGGGGGTATCCTAGACCTAAAGGGGGCTAACAGTAACTGTCCTAACACTGTAACTGTCACAAACTGACACCAATACAGTAATCAGAAAAAAAAAAAAAACCTGCTTGATGTCAGTTTGTGACAGGGGGGGTGATTGGGGGGGGATCGGGGGGCGATCGGGGGGGGGATCGGGGTGTTTTGTGTGCCTGGCATGTTCTACTGTGTGTGTGTTGTGCACTCACATTCCAGTCTTCTCTCCTCGGCGCCGGAACGGAAAATACCGAGCCGAGGAGAGATGACATCATTTCCTCTGCCTCTGTGTACAATACAGAGGCAGGGAAATGATCCCATTGGCTGGGAGGGATCACGAGGGGGGGCCACGAATGGATGGCCCCCCCCTCACCACCGATCGCCGGGGGAGATTTGCCGACCGCCGCAGGCACCGGGGGGGGGTCCGATCGGACCCCCCACCCGCGGGCAGGCAAGGACGTACCTGTAAGCCCTTTTGCCTGCCCGTGCCGCTCTGCCGATGTACATCGTCGTGCGGCGGTCGGCAGCTGGTTAATAATAAAAGTAAATAGAACAAACGTAGTCAAAACGTAGCCAAAGTTCGGTAACCGGAAAGGATAGTCAGACAAGTCAGGATGCCAGGGATCAGCCTAGTGGAGCAGCAATCAGGATCTGGAGCCATAAGGAATGTCAGCCAAGCAAGTCTTTAACAGGAACGCAGGAGATGGTCAACATCACAGAGACTAAGGTGAAGGCAGAGATCATCTGGGCTGGATGGCTTAAGTAAGCAGGACTGACCAGCAGGATATCATCAACAGGTGAATCACTGTGGAGAGATAGGAGCTGGAAATTAGCTGACAGCTGAGTGGCCAGCTCAGAGAAGGAAGGGCTGAGCCCAGCCCTGACAGTACCCCCTCCTAAATGACCCCTCCCCCTTGGAGGACCACCAGGCTTGAGGGGAAAATGTCTATGGAAATCACGGAGGACAGGGGCATGTACGTCCGAGGATGAGACCCAAGAGCGTTCCTCCGGACCATACCCTTTCGAATGCACCAGGCACTGTACGTGCCCACGGAACCTACGGGAGTCAACAATGGACTGTACTACATACTCCTCATGGTTCTCAACCTGTACAGGGTGAGGACGTGGCACCGAGGTGGTAAAGCGGTGGCAGACTAAATGTTTTAATAAGGAGACATGAAATACATTTGAGATACACATATTAGAAGGAAGGTCTAACATGTAAGCCACTGGGTTAATCCTGCGTATACGGAAAGGCCCAATAAACTGAGGTGCAAACTTCAGAGAGGGAACACGAAGTCGGAGGTTGCGAGATGACAGCCAAACCCTGTCCCCAGCCTGGTAGTCTGCGGTCAGCATGGAGTCTGTACCTACGCTTTAAGCCCAAGTGCATGGGTTCACTTTCACTGACCGACTCAGTACCAGGGGGCATGGGAGGTGAGGGAAGCAAAGATGGGACTGCAAAGCTCAGAGACAAATGTACAGGAGGCCTCCGCAAGCGCTCCTTTAAAATAGAGTCTTTCTCTGAGTCTGGAGTCAATGAGGATAGCAAACGTGATCAACTTCTCCAGCTCAGTGGGTATATCTCAGGCTGCTATCTTATCCTTGATGGTATCTGAGAGACCATGAGAAAAAGCAGCCACAAGGGCCTCATTGTTCCAAGCAACCTCTGTTGCGATGGCGTAATCTGCAACAGTTATCGTACTCTGTTTGATGGACATGAGGCACTTGGCAGCAGAAGCAGAGCGTGCGGGAACGTCAAATACCCTTTAAAAAGAGGCCACAAACTCTGGGTAACTCAGGACAATGGGTTTTTGTGTCTCCCATAGAAGGTTTGCCCAGGCCAAGGCTCTTTTTTTAGAAAGCAAAGATATCACAAAACCTACTTTGCTTCTGTCCGTGGGAAACGTCTGGGGCAGCATCTCAAAGTATATCTCAACCTGGTTGAGAAACACTCTGCATTGGACTGGATCGCCCCCAAATCGCTGGGGGAGCGTAACCAGACATACCACTTAATAGAGGTAATACTCGAGGCGGGTGCTTGCACAGAGAGTGGAGCAGCAGCAGGGATGGCCTGCGACACACGTTGTACTGGAACAGCCACAGTGGGAGATTCCAGGTGAGCTGTGCGACTCAGGAGCGTTTGTAACACCATAGCAAACTAATCCATGCAGTGATCCTGCTCATTCAATCTGGAAAAAATATTACCAACAAGTGGATTGACTGCAACTTCTGAATTAATGGCCTTCGCCTACTGTCAGAAACCATGAATCAGACTGAGACAGAAGTACAGTTAAATTTCACTTGTTTAATAATAAAAGTAAATAAAACAAACGTAGTCAAAACATAGCCAAAGTTCGGTAGCCAGTACGGATAGTAAGACAAGCCAGAAAGTCAGGATGCCAAGGATCAGCGTTGTGGAACAGCAAGCAAGATCTGGAGCCAGAAGTAATGTCAGCCAAGCAAGTCTTTAACAGGACCGCAGGCGATGGTCAACATCACAGAGACTAAAGCGAAGGCAGAGATTATCTGGGGGTGGACGGCTTAAGTAAGCAGGACTGACGAGCAGGATATCATCAACAGGTGAGTCACTGTGGAGAGATAGCTGTCGGCTAATTGCCAGCTCCTGAGCGGCCAGCTTAGAGAAGGAATGACTGAGCCCAACCCTGACATAAACACTATTGATTATCCTTGCATCACCGGTCTGTTCCCAGCCAGGAGGATCTGAATGGGACTTCACACCACACAAGTCCTGAAAGAGCTCCAGTCTGGGGGTAGACACTGACATTTTCCAAAATTAACATAAACCTGGAGAGTGCAATGCTGTGGCCCTGTTCACTAACCTTAGGGGGGCATTTGCATTTCCATGTTGCGTTTAATGCATGCATTACCCCAACTTGCTTTGTAGTGCTGTTGATTTTGAGTGGTACCCCAATACACTAAAGCAATGCACCTGCACCGTAGCACACAGCAATATGTGGTAGTGCCTTGCCTTAGAATAAAAAGGCTTTTTGTTTCGTAAGAACATTAGGGTACCCTGGCAGCTCAAAGCTGAGCTCCTTCAATTGGATAAAATATCCTTTTAGTGAGTATCCCCCCCCCTGCAGTATGCACGATGACCTACTGTATGTTGTGAACAGCACTGGGTTTTGGGTTTTTTTTTTTTACGTTTTCATTTATTACCAGTAATTTTTATTCAGTGTGACCCTTTTGTTATGGTCAAATGCTATGTAGAGCTACTGATTATTTCTAAACCAAAGAAAGCAATCGGATGAAAACAGCACGTGCCAGTATGAGTTATTCCAGTTATGCATTTTAGGGTGTGCCCCCCGAATATGTTTTTGTATATTGTATGGACCCTGACCAGGTCTCTTGGGCTGGAGCACTCCTCCCCCTCTCCATTACCTCTTATTAGTGGCCACCAGTGCATAGGAGGAATCCCTTCAGTTCTCCCACATAGGGGAGTTTATCTCCCATGGTTGAGACACAGGTACTTTCATTCTATTACTAGGGTAGGACCCACTAATTCGGGTGTACTTTGTCACAGTAAGTGGGCTTAGCACTATATGACCATATAGTGTGACCAACCCCCGTTTTTTAAAAATATTTTCAGGTGTTTTTAACTAGCCTTGCAGGATAAATGTCATTTTTGTATGTGTGCGCTGTAATCTATTTTGTACTGTTTTTGGTCTTATAGCAGAACCATCTTGAATGTAAAGCATGTTAGGGTGTGCCCGCCAAGTATGTTTTTGTAGTATGAGTTATTCCCACACAATGTGTGGGAGTGACATCATCATGCTCTGGCCAACCAGAAGAAGCCAGGAAAAAGATGTTGGCGACAGTGAGGGACCTCATGGGATTTGGAGTGTTTAGTTCCATGTTAAGTCCTCCTGAGGTAACACTAAGTTGGATATGGCAATCTATATTGTCTGACCAGTCTAAAGTGTTTTTCATTGTTGCAGCTGAAATTGGGATAATAACTTCTTTCTATTTATTAAATGTTCTCATTCACAGAGCATAACTGACATATCTGAGGTGGAGAAGCAGGCGGATGACATCTTGATTTCCACCTCAGTCAATCAATTAATTCATAAAAATACAAGGCGTCCTATAAATTCCTATGAATGGATGAGCATCACTCAGCCTCCATCCAACTGCCAGAGCACAGTGTTGTATGTCGCTGACACTACTTACAACTAATACAGCGCTTCCAGTGGGCTCATGTGTTAGTGAATGAGACAAACTTTTAAAATCCTAGGACCTCATTGGTAAATTGTGCAACAGAAACCTCTAAAAACCACTCCCACATTTCTATCTCCTTATTTCTTCATTTGAAAACCAGTAAGGCACCGCTCCTTTACTATTGAGGGAGATTCTGCTGCATTTCAGCTGGGGGGTGGGACACATCACTCTTCCCTCTAGAAAAAGAGCGACACTGTAGAAACGGGTGCTTGTTTGTCCTCTGCAGCTATCCTGGATGACTAGGATGACATGGTCCTCAAAGTGTAGCTCCACCCAAAAGGGGAAGCTCCTCTTGTCTGCCTCCTCCTCCCCTCTGGTGCCACATTTGGCACCTTTTGGGGGAGGAGTGGGTACCCGGATTTAACAGGTACCAGCTCCTATTTCCTGCTGAGTTCGCCACGAGGAACTCAGCCAGAACATTGCCCCCCCTCCTTACCTTGCAGCCCACCCAATGAGAGTGCGCTTTGCGCATGGGCAGTAGGGAACTAGCTGTGAAACCACAAGGCTTCACTGCTTATTTCTCTTAGTGGAAATGGTGGTGGCAGAACTCCAGAGCCGATTGAAAACTTGGCTGATGACACCGCTGGATTCCTGGACAGGTAAGTGTCCTAATATTAAACATCAGCAGCTACAGTATTTGAAGCTGCTGACTTTAAATTTTTTTCTGCAGTAGCCTGGAGCTCCGATTTAAGCTCACTAGATATGTTACAATCTGATTGTACAATCTCCTTTTTTAGATCTACCAATAACTATATAGTGCAAGGGCCTATCTGATTGGATACAAATTGATTGGATACATGAAGTATGTCCACATCCTATACAGATTTGGTAAATCTAAAGTTGATTGTACAAAGATTGTATGGTCAGATTTCCACATGTATGCTGTGTCAAGCTTCACCTTTATCATTCACCATTTGGGTATATTTTATGTGTATGGTCTGTTACTCAGGTGGTCCCAACAATTTAAGTGTTGGACTTTCTAGTAATGACAAGGTGTATGTAGACAAAAGACACGTCCCTGCCACAACCCTGGTTAGTCGTCGGTTGGTAGGACGTGGGCCGGCGGGCGGCTTTCACTTTTGCTGACAAAATACAGATAACAGTACATGTAATGTGGCGGGACGCACTTGCATGACGGTGTGGATTTATTTCAGTGTTTGAGCACGCAGTGGGGGAAGGGTTGATGTGGATACTTCACTTTGGGACTAAATTTTAATAAGATTGGAGTTCTAGTCTTTATGGAGTTATATCACATTATGGAAGATTTGGTTATTTAAATGAGGATGTAGATTATCAATTTACATGAATGTTCATTTTATATTTGATATGTAGTTTGTATATATGTTTATTTAACACTAAAGCCTCGTACACATGAACGGATTTTCTGCAGACAAAGCATCAGACTTTTGTCCAAAGGGCGCATGCTATGAACTTGTCTTGCTGGCAAACGGTACACAACTGGCCGACAAACATAGTGACGTACTACGTGGAATTTCAGCTCTTGAGTGCCACACTTTGGGCACCTTTTGCTAATGTTGTGTTTGGTGAGCATTGATTGCGAGCATGCGTGTTTGTACTTTTGGACTTTTGTACGACGGACTTGCATGTGCCTCCACTGTGGGGACACTTATGAGTTAGTGTTAGGTACCACAGATACCAGGGTGCCTTGATGAGGCTCTGTGGCTTACGCATGCATTTGCAAATGTGTGCAGACTAAACCCCTGCTTTTAAAGCATACTGTTAGACAGGTTTACTTGGTTGTCTGCAGGCTGGTCGGTAAGTTAAGCTTGGTTTTTTTCCTTGGCTTTATCCTTGGCCTTGTTTATAACTGTTGTTAGCCTTCCAATGCTTCTTACTGTGATAGCCAGCTATAGAGGGGGGCAAGTGGCGTACCCTTTTTGTATCACAGGAATTTCAGCACTAACCATGTGATGAGATAATACAGTTTTTATTGTCTGCATTTATTTTCTGGTCCTTTTATAATTATTATTACTGAAAATAATGTTGCTAAATAGAACAGCCCTGGGTCTCATATACGCTGTGTATGCCACATTCCATTCTATTTATTATTCTTTTATCACAGCTTACTATTAATACTAACAAAGTCATTATTATTGGGGGTTCCCTGGGATCTAAAAGTTATTTCAGGGGTTCCCCCATGTTAGTAAAAGCTGTTCTTTTTCCTCTGCAGCTACATATAGACTGATTCATGTTTTGTATTTGATTATGACAGATATGAATGGCAGTGGACCTAATAGTCATCATAGAGCAAAGAGTGAGATAAAGACTACAATCAATATTAATGACAAGAAACTGAGAGAATTGAGAGAGATGAACATGTAGAAGACATAAGACATAACGGGCAAGAAACGGGAGAAGGAGTGAAGGCCGTGTGACAGAATGATGGAAAGAGGAATACACTGGAGCTTGGAAACAGGTGGGATGCTTAATGTTACAGGATAAATAAACCCAAGAACAAAAATGTAATATATTACAGCATACCAGTCCTTACATGCGATGGCTGCATTCTTTTTTTCCTTTTTTTTTTTTTTCAGGCTAAGAACATTTTCCGCAAGTACAGGGAATAATCATTCTTACCAGAAATGCAGAGTCCTTGTCACTTCCTTCAAGTTAAAGGGACACTAAAGGTTAGTTTTTTTTTTTTTTAAATAACAAACATGGCATACTTACCTCCTCTGTGCAAGGGTTTTGTGTAACGTGGCACTGATCCTCCTCTTCTGGGGTCCCTCAGCGGCGATCCTGGCTCCTCTCCCTCCTTCCCCCTCCCCCCCTGGGGACACCAGTGCGGGCGCGCTTCTGAGTCCTGCTGCTGCGTCCATTGACACAGACAGCAGGACTTGGGTCCCGCTTCATTGGATTTGATTGACAGCAGTGGGAGCCAATGGCTGCGCTGCTATCAGTCTATCCAATCGGGACCCTGAGACACCAGCGAGAGCAGGTGTGCTCATTCCCAGCGCTGGTATAACAGGGTTCAGGTAAGTAAAAGAGGGGGCGCTGCACTAAAGGAGGTTTTTCATCTTAATGCATAGAATGCATTAAGGTGAAAAACACAGAGGGTTTACAACCCCTTTTAAATAGGAAGAATAAAACTATTGTCCGTATACTACTAATCTTACAAAGGCAGACATGTTTGCAACCATGGCTCCCTCCATAGATATCATATAGTGGAGGAGTGAGTGTAGCCACCCAGGGAAGAGGAAGTGTGTTGCTGGCAGGATCCCCAGGTGAAAATAAAACAAAAAAGGAAAAACTAACAGAGTCACTTCATATAGAGACTGATAAGCTGCAAAAGATAACGATTTTATTATTTGGTTCAGACACAGTTTAACCATTACACAGAGACACTGCAATACCCGGATTAAGCACTTGCCCCCCAGGCCTTTTTCTGACACTTTTGTTTACGTGTAAAAATCTGAAAATGAGTTGGAACCGCAAACATTATATATTTAAAGCAGATGCCCTAAAGAATAAAATGGTGGGTTTTGCTATTTTTTATGTCACATGGTATTTGCGCAGCGTTTTTTTCAAATGCAT
The DNA here is from genome assembly GCF_042186555.1 of Aquarana catesbeiana. Lineage (NCBI taxonomy): Eukaryota > Metazoa > Chordata > Amphibia > Anura > Ranidae > Aquarana > Aquarana catesbeiana. Next base: position 47,285,754 of record NC_133326.1, on the reverse strand, counting down.
TTTTTTGGGGGGGAAATACCGTATATACTCGAGTATAAGTCGAATTTTTCAGCACATTTTTTTGTGCTGAAAGTGCCCCCCTCGACTTATACTTGAGTCAAGCACTTTTCTGCAGCAAAAAAATTCATTTTCCGAACCGACTTTGGGGCTCCGTATCTCAGGGCTACTTGGTGCTAGGAACCCCAAATTTGGTGTGCAAACCCAGTACCACAACATATCCAAAGCTGAAGTTCCTAGCACTAAGTGGCCCCGAGATACGGGGCCCCAAAATCGGTTCGGAAAATGTCATTCTCTGCTGCAGAAAAGTGCTTGACATTTTCTGAACCGATTTTGGGGCCCCATATCTCAGGGCCACTTGGTGCTAGGAACCCCAAATTTGGTGTGCAAACCCAGTGGAACTGGTACCATAATATTTCTAAAGCTGGGGTTCCTAGCACCAAGTGGCCCTGAGATACGGGGCCCCAAACCTGGTTCAGAAAATGTCATTCTCTGCTGCAGAAAAGTGCTTGAGATTTTCTGAACTGATTTTTGGGGCCCTGTATCTCGGGGCCACTTGGTGCTAGAAACCCCAGCTTTAGAAATTTTATGGTGCTAGTTCCACTGGGTTTACACACCAAATTTGGGGTTCTTAGCACTAAGTGGCCCCAAGATATGGGGCCACAAATTCGGTCAACTGTGTCTATCTGCAGCAATGTCATTTCGGGACCCTTTGGGTTCAGAGACCCCAAATTTTGGCTGCAGCTAGGGGGCATCTAGGAACCCTTAACTACCGAGTTTGAAGTTCAGGGGACCTATGGCTGCAAATGGGCACAGTGAGGCATGCAAATGGGCACAGTGATGCTGCAAATTGGCACTGTTGACCCTCTTTTCCACTTACAGTAGCTGTGCATTTCTCACCCTCATCTTTTACTCGGGTCAATAAGTTTTTCCCTTTTTTGTTTGTGGTAAATTAGGGCCTCGACTTATACTCGGAACGACTTATACTCGAGTATATACAGTAATTCATTTTTTTTAATATTAAGGCAAACGCAATACATAACCCAATGTTTGGTAAAATATAAAAGATGGCGTAAAGCTGAGTAAATAGATACCAAACATGTCACGCTTTAAAATTGAGCATGCCGCCCATCTAATAGCAACAAACTATGTAAATTTTACTATCCATAGGCAGCGCTTTAAAAGCCTTTACAGGTTACCACCCTGCCCACGACCTGTTTGTGGTGATGCCTCACGTGTGGGATGATCGCTGTTTGCATGCGTGTGGAACCGATGTGTGCGTTCGCCTTTGTGCGCGGGGGACAGGGGCACTTTATTTTTTTTTTAATTTAGTTTTTATTGTTACACTGTCTTTTTAACCAGTTCTGGACCACCCTATAGCAGATATGGCTACAGGGCAGTCCTCCTGTGCAAGATCACATGTCTATATATATATATATATATATATATATATATATATATATATATATATATATGTGATTCTACACTTCCATCTGCCGATTATCGATAAAACGCACAGAACAGAGATTTTTTCTAGTTTATTACAGAACGGAGATCTCTATTCTGATGGGGGAAGGGATGTAGAAGCCGATCTGCGGATGCCGGGCACTGGATGTCTACTGGCACCAGTCAATCGTTACTAAAACACACAGGAGATCTACCTATGTAAACAAGACAGATCTCCGTTCTGACAGGGGGGAGGGAAAGGGATGGATTTTATGTCCCTGCAAAGCAGTAAATAAAATCCATCTCTTCGCTAGTAAAAACAGCACACACATAAACACTGGCTAGGCACACAGTTAACTCTTTGATCGCCTTAGGTTTTTAACCTCTTCCCAGCCAGTGTCATTAGTACAGTGATGGTGCATATTTTTAGCACTGATCCTTGTATTAATGTCACTGATTCCCGCACAGAACAGAGATTTTTTCTAGTTTATTACAGAACGGAGATCTCCATTCTGATGGGGGAAGGGATGTAGAAGCCGATCTGCGGATGCCGGGCACTGGATGTCTGCCGGCACCAGTCAATCGTTACTAAAACACACAGAATGGAGATATACCTATGTAAACAAGACAGATCTCCGTTCTGACAGGGGGTAGGGAAAGGGATGGATTTTATGTCCCTGCAAAGCAGTAAATAAAATCCATCTCTTCGCTAGTAAAAACAGCACACACATAAACACACATAAACACTGGCTAGGCACACAGTTAACTCTTTGATCGCCTTAGGTTTTTAACCTTCCCAGCCAGTGTCATTAGTACAGTGATGGTGCATATTTTTAGCACTGATCCTTGTATTAATGTCACTGATTCCCGCAAAGCGTCAGTTGGTGTCCAATTGTCCGCCGCAATATCTCAGTCCCGCTAGAAGTCGCTGATTGCCGCCATTACTAGTTTAAAAAAATTTAATTAAAAAAAATACCATAAATACTGTATATATCTTAGTTTGTAGATGCTATAATGTTCACGTAAACCAATCAATATATGCTTATTGGGATTTTTTTCTACCAAAAATATATAGCAGAATACATATTGGCCTAAATTTATGAAGAAATTAGAACTTTTTACATTTTTTTTTATTGGATATGTTTTAGAACAGAAAGTAGAAACAAAAGTGTGTGTGTGTGTGTGTGTGTGTATATATACCGTATAACACGCACCGGCGTATAACACGCACCCTAAGTTTAGGAGAGAATTTTAAGGAAAAGAAACTTACATTAAAACGCCCCTTTAATGCAGCCTCATCAGTGTTCATCTGCAGCCTTGTTAGTGTCATTGCAGCCTTTTCAGTGTCAGTGCAGCCTTGTCAGTGCAGCTTTGCCCCAGTGCAGTCTTGTCAGTGCAGCCTTGTCCCCAGTGCAGCCTTGTCCCCAGTGTCCATGACTACTGCCTGCCGCCGACATACACATGCTAGTAGTTTTAAATATGGCGCTGCGGAGTTCGGAGGGACTCGGCGCCTGCGGAACTGAACGAACGCCGCCGAGATACACATAGTCGAGTGTATTCAGCTCTTTCCAGCGCCGCTCACAGTCCCGCCCTATGACATAACACAGGTCCAATGGCGGGACTGGGCGTGACTGTGATCGGCGCCGGAAAGAGCCGAATACACTCGACTATGTGTATCTCGGCTCTGTGATTTCAGTGGCGCTCGTTCAGCACCGCCGAGTCCCTCCGAACTCCGCGGCGCCATATTTAAAACTACTCGCTATGTGAATGTCGGCGGCGATCGCCGACATTCACATAGCGATAGCGGGAATCGGCGTATAACACGCACCCACGACTTTCCCCTGATTTTAAGGGGAAAAAAGTGCGTGTTATACGCCGATAAATACGGTATATATATATATATATATATATATATATATATATATATATATATATATATATATATAATATAGTTGTGCTCATACCTTTACATTTTTCGGAGAATATGAATGATAACACAAAAACATTTGTTTCACTCATGGTTAGTGTTTGGTTGAAGCCATTTATTATCGATCAACTGTGTTTACTCTTTTTTTAAATCATAATGATGACAGAAACTACCCAAATGACCCTGATCAAAAGTTTACACACCCTGGTGATTTTGGCCTGATAACATGCACACAAGTTGACACTAATGCAGGCCATACACGGTCGAATTTCGAACGAATTTTCTTTTCAAAATCAGAATGTTCTTTTTTTTGTGATCCGATGATGCCATCATTGATTTTCAAAATTCGGCCGACCAAGCCTTCAATTTCACCGCATGTTGCTACAGAAAAGAATTTTCATGGCTGGGAATCTTCTTTTCTCTCCGTAAATTTTCTTTTCTTATTACATTTCTCGCATGATTCTCCCATCATTGATTAGAAAATCATCCATTTTTCTAAAAATTTCCAACATGTCCGATTCCTAAAATTTGATTGCCGCACGAAAATCTGTCATTGTTGCAGCCCACTAATGGTGCGAAATTCATACGAAAATTCTTTCATACGATTTTCGAAAGAAAATTCTTACGAAATTCGAACCGTGTATGGCCGGCATAAGGGTTTTGAATGGCTATTAAAGGTAACCATCCTCACCTGTGATCTCTTTGCTTGTAATTAGTGTGTGTGTATAAAAGGTCAGTGCGTTTCTGGACTCCTGACAGACCCTTGCATCTTTCATCCAGTGCTGCACTGACGTTTCTGTATTCTGAGTCATGGGGAAAGCAAAAGAATTGTCAAAGGATCTGCAGGAAAAGGTAGTTTTACAAAAACGGGAAAGGGGTATAATAAGGTATCCAAGGAATTGAGAATGCCAATCAGCAGTGTTCAAACTCTAATCAAGAAATTGAAATTGGAAGGATTCTTTTGAAACCAAACCAGGATAAGGTAGGCCAAGTAAAATGTCAGCCACAACTGCCAGGAAAATTTTTCAGGGTGTAAAGAAAAACCCAAAAATAACTTCAGATGAAATACAGGACTCTCTGAAAACATGTGGTGTGGCTGTTTCAAGATGCACAATAAGGAGGCACTGGAAGATGGGCTGCATGGTCGAGTCGCCAGAAGAAAGCCATTACTACGCAAATGCCACAAAGTATCCCACTTACAATATGACAAACAGCATATTGGAGAGGAGTCAACAAGGCTTATGGTGAAAGGTACACCATTCCTACTGTGAAACACAGAGGTGGATCGCTGATGTTTTGGGGATGTGTGAGCTACAAAGGCACAGGAAATTTGGTCAAAATTGATGGCAAGATGAATGCAGTATATTATCAAAAAATACTAGAGGAACATTTGCATTCATTAGCCAGGAAGCTGCGCATGGGACGTACTTGGACATTCCAACATGACAATGATCTAAAACACCAAGGCCAAGTTAAACTGTCATTGGCTACAGCAGAATAAAGTGAAGGTTCTGGAGTGGCCATCTCAGTCTCCTGACCTCAATATCATTGAGCCACTCTGGGGAGATCTCAAATGTGCAGTTCATGCAAGACAGCCCAAGAATTTACAGGAACTGGAGGCTTTTTTCCAAGAGGAATGGGCAGCTTTACCATCTGAGAAGATAAAGAGCCTCATCCACAAATGCCACAAAAGACTACAAGCTGTCATTGATGTCAATACACAATATTAAGAACTGGGGTATGTAAACTTTTTATCAGAGTTATTTGGGTAGTTTCTGTTGTCATTATGATTTAAAAAGAGTAAACACAGTTGATTGATAATAAATGGCTTTAGCAAAACACTAACCACGAGTGAAAGAAAAGTTTATGTTATCATTCATATTCCCTTAAAAAGTGGCCAAGAAATCATAAATTCTGCCAGGGTATGTAAACTTATGAGCACAACTGTATGTGTGTGTATATATTGTAACCTGGGGGACAGGTAGCAGGTACAAAGCTCCCTGGGGTAAGCAGTCTTTCAGGCACAGATACCAAATCCAGTGAGGTAGTGACAAACAGTGCGGTGTTTAATGGTGATATATACAAGTCTATATGCAGGTGCTGTACAGTGTTTCAGAAAAACAAACAGAACAAAAATAGCTAAACAAAAACCTAGCCGTGTCTCGGCACTAACTACACAATATATACAGGCCCTAACTACCAGGCTAAGCAAGCCTACAGCTTTCAATCTCACAGACCAGTGTTGTCTGTGTTTCCCAGGCCGAGAGCGAAGGCTGTCTGTCAGAGGTGAGTTTAAATTGGCCTGAGGGAGAGGACCAAGACCTGAACTGGACCATAGATCGGAGATCCCTGAATGTGTATGAGAGGAGCCTGGGAGACGTATAAACTCCAAATAGGACCTTTTCTGGCTCTCTCTGGGACGCTCTGCTGCAAATATATATATATATATATATATATATATATATATAATTATTTTTATTCAAAATTGTCATTCTTTCTTTGTTTATAGCACAAAAAATAAAAGAACACAATGGTGTTCAAATACCACCAAAAGAAAGCTCTATTTGTGTGGGGGGGAGACATATTTCATTTGAGTACAGCGGTGCATGACCGCGAAATTGTCAGTTACAGCGGAACTTCAGTAATTTCTTTCAATTTTCCATCTATTAAATCTTCTGCCCTTGTTGTTTTAACTTTGGATAGGAAAACATTTTTTTTCTGCCAGTAAATACCTTATACAGCCCACTTCCTGTTTCTTGTCTGGTAATAAAAGCCTAGGCTTATGACATCATGCAACAACAAAGCCTGGGGAATGCCCAGCCAGGAAAAAACCCAAACCTACTTACCAACCAGCTCACAGACAACCGAATTAACCTGTCTAACAGTATCCGTTAAAAACAGGGGTTTAGTATGTACGCATTTGCAAACACATGCGTAAGCCACAGAGCCTCGTCACGGCACCCTGATATCTGTGGTCCTAACACTAAAATATGAGTGTCCCCACAGTGGAGGCACATGCATTCTGATGGATAAATGAGGGCAGGTGGACTGAAGGAGAGCCCACCCCTTCTTAAAGGTACGGGAGCACACCAAACACCCAGAAAGTAGCACAATGGCTGCAAAGGTGTTGGTGCGCTACTGGACCAATACACACACCAACGTGATAACGAAAAAAACTTGCCACCGCCCTCATCTATAGCTGGCTATCGCAGTAAGCGGCATTGGAAGGCTAGAACAGGTAACAACAAAGCCTGGGAATGCCCAGGAAAAAACCCAAGCCTACTTACCAACCAGCTCGCAGACAACCAAATTAACCTGTCTAACAGTATGCGTTAAAAACGGGTTTAGTCCGCACGCATTTGCAAACGCATGCGTAAGCCACAGAGCCTCGTCACGGCACCCTGGTATCTGTGGTCCTAACACTAAAATATGAGTGTCCCCACAGCGGAGGCACATGCACTCTCATGGATAAATGAGGGCAGGTGGACTGAAGGAGAGCCCACCCCTTATTAAAGGTACAGGAGCACAACCAACACCCAGCATCATGACATCATGCACAGCTCTCTCTCACTCTCGTAAGAGTTTGCCAGGAAGGGAAGGGGGATGAGTTATAAGAAAGACAATGAAAGCTGCAGAGCTTGTGTAAATCCAGGAAGTGAACAGGCAGCAGCTTCAGCTACCCACAGTTGAAATGGTTGCAGCCAGACTCAGTGGAGGGAGATTTCTGCAGCATATTTGGCAAGTACAGAATCGCAGTATATATAAAGTAATATGCAAAGTGGTTTGAGTCAAGCTTCAGAATGGCAAAGATGTTTTTATTACAAATTATGTGAGCAGACTGCAGTTCCTCTTCAAAGTAACGCACTGCCATATGGCAAAAAATGGCCTGGTCGTAAAGGGGGGGGGGGTAAATCTTCCGGAGGTCAAGTAGTCATTTTTATTTTTTATACCACTTTTATTGCTGTCACAAGGAATGTAAACATCCCTTGTGCATAAAACATGTGACCGGTACTCTTTAGGGAGAGATCCCATGAAAACCCTCCTCTCCAGAGAAGCCTTTTCTGCCCACACCTAACAAATGTACTTTTATTTTCTACATCAGATCATCCCCCACAGCTATTACCCCTTTGTATCACTTCACCCTCCCTCCTCGATTGTAAGCCTTAACGAGCAGAGCTCTCAGGTTCCTCCTATATTGAATTGTATTGTAACTGTACTGTCTGCCCTCATCTTGTAAAGCACTGCGCCAACTGTTGCCGCTATATAAATCCTGAATAATAATAATAATAAAAATCCCTCCTCTGCCCTTTGATCACACCAAAGTTGGTGTTTTCTAATGCTTTTGATTATGGCGCTAACGACATCTGGTTAAACCAGAAGTGATGTCAGGTCATCGCTTTCGGGTTACCATAGTTGAGAGCCGAACAAAGCCGATCCATCTTTATTCATCTCTCCGATCAGCCAGCGGAAGTGCCAGCTGGTTTGCTCGGGTCCCCTGTAGGGATGAGCTTCGAGTTCGAGTCGAACTCATGTTCGACTCGAACATTGGCTGTTCGCAAGTTCACCGAACAGCGAACAATTTGCGGTGTTCGCGGCAAATTCGAATGCCGCGGAACACCCTTTAAAAGTCTATGGGAGAAATCAAAAGTGCTAATTTTAAAGGCTAATATGCAAGTTATTGTCATAAAAAGTGTTTGGGGACCTGGGTCCTGCCCCAGGGGACATGGATCAATGCAAAAAAAAGTTTTAAAAACGGCCGTTTTTTCAGGAGCAGTGATTTTAATAATGCTTAAAGTCAATCAATAAAAGTGTAATATCCCTTTAAATTTCGTACCTGGGGGGTGTCTATAGTGTGCCTGTAAAGGGGCGCATGTTTCCTGTGTTTAGAACAGTCTGACAGCAAAATGACATTTTGAAGGAAAAAACTCATTTAAAACTACCCGCGGCTATTGCATTGCCGACAATACACATAGAAGTTCATTGATAAAAACGGCATGGGAATTCCCCAAAGGGGAACCCCGAACCAAAATTAAAAAAAAAAAATGACGTGGGAGTCCCCCTAAATTCCATACCAGGCCCTTCAGGTCTGGTATGGATATTAAGGGGAACCCCGGCCAAAATTTAAAAAAAAAAATGACGTGGGGTTCCCCCTAAATTCCATACCAGACCCTTCAGGTCTGGTATGGATTTTAAGGGAAACCCCGCGCCAAAAAAAAAAAAAAAAACGGCGTGGGGTCCCCCCAAAAATCCATACCAGACCCTTATCCGAGCACGCAACCTGGCAGGCCGCAGGAAAAGAGGGGGGGACGAGAGTGCGGCCCCCCCTCCCTCCTGAACCGTACCAAGCCACATGCCCTCAACATTGGGAGGGTGCTTTGGGGTAGCCCCCCAAAACACCTTGTCCCCATGTTGATGAGGACAAGGGCCTCATCCCCACAACCCTGGCCGGTGGTTGTGGGGGTCTGCGGGCGGGGGGGCTTATCGGAATCTGGAAGCCCCCTTTAACAAGGTGACCCCCAGATCCCGGCCCCCCCCGTGTGAAATGGTAAGGGGGTACATAAGTACCCCTACCATTTCACGAAAAAAGTGTCAAAAATGTTAAAAATGACAAGAGACAGTTTTTGACAATTCCTTTATTTAAATGCTTCTTCTTTCTTCTATCTTCCTTCATCTTCTGGTTCTTCTGGTTCTTCTGGCTCTTCTGGTTCTTCCTCCGGCGTTCTCGTCCAGCATCTCCTCCGCGGCGTCTTCTATCTTCTTCTCCTCGGGCCGCTCCGCACCCATGGCATGGGGGGGAGGCTCCCGCTCTTCTCTTCTTCTTTTCTTCTCTTCTTCTCCGGGCCGCTCCGCAATCCATGCTGGCATGGAGGGAGGCTCCCGCTGTGTGACGGCGCTCCTCGTCTGACAGTTCTTAAATAACGGGGGGGGCGGGGCCACCCGGTGACCCCGCCCCCCTCTGACGCACGGTGACTTGACGGGACTTCCCTGTGACGTCACGGGGAATGCCACAGGGAAGTCCCGTCAAGTCACCGTGCGTCAGAGGGGGGCGGGGTCACCGGGTGGCCCCGCCCCCCCTTATTTAAGAACTGTCAGACGAGGAGCGCCGTCACACAGCGGGAGCCTCCCTCCATGCCAGCATGGATTGCGGAGCGGCCCGGAGAAGAAAATGAAGAAGAGAAGAAGAGAAGAAAAGAAGAAGAGAAGAGCGGGAGCCTCCCCCCCATGCCATGGGTGCGGAGCGGCCCGAGGAGAAGAAGACAGAAGACGCCGCGGAGGAGATGCTGGACGAGAACGCCGGAGGAAGAGCCAGAAGAGCCAGAAGAACCAGAAGAACCAGAAGAACCAGAAGATGAAGGAAGATAGAAGAAAGAAGAAGCATTTAAATAAAGGAATTGTCAAAAACTGTCTCTTGTCATTTTTAACATTTTTGACACTTTCTTCGTGAAATGGTAGGGGTACTTATGTACCCCCTTACCATTTCACACAGGGGGGGGGCCGGGATCTGGGGGTCACCTTGTTAAAGGGGGCTTCCAGATTCCGATAAGCCCCCCCGCCCGCAGACCCCCACAACCACCGGCCAGGGTTGTGGGGATGAGGCCCTTGTCCTCATCAACATGGGGACAAGGTGTTTTGGGGGGCTACCCCAAAGCACCCTCCCAATGTTGAGGGCATGTGGCCTGGTACGGTTCAGGAGGGAGGGGGGGCCGCACTCTCGTCCCCCCCTCTTTTCCTGCGGCCTGCCAGGTTGTGTGCTCGGATAAGGGTCTGGTATGGATTTTTGGGGGGACCCCACGCCGTTTTTTTTTTTTTTTTTTTGGGGCGGGGGGTTTCCCCTTAAAATCCATACCAGACCTGAAGGGTCTGGTATGGAATTTAGGGGGAACCCCACGTCATTTTTTTTTTTTAATTTTGGCCGGGGTTCCCCTTAATATCCATACCAGACCTGAAGGGCCTGGTATGGAATTTAGGAGGACTCCCACGTCATTTTTTTTTTTTAATTTTGGTTCGGGGTTCCCCTTTGGGGAATTCCCATGCCGTTTTTATCAATGAACTTCTGTGTATTGTCGGCAATGCAATAGCCGCGGGTAGTTTTAAATGAGTTTTTTCCTTCAAAATGTCATTTTGCTGTCAGACTGTTCTAAACACAGGAAACATGCGCCCCTTTACAGGCATACTATAGACACCCCCCAGGTACGAAATTTAAAGGGATATTACACTTTTATTGTTTGACTTTAAGCATTATTAAAATCACTGCTCCTGAAAAAACGGCCGTTTTTAAAACTTTTTTTTGCATTGATCCATGTCCCCTGGGGCAGGACCCAGGTCCCCAAACACTTTTTATGACAATAACTTTCATATAAGCCTTTAAAATTAGCACTTTTGATTATTCATGTTCGTGTCCCATAGACTTTAACGGTGTTCGCATGTTCGAACGAACTTTTTTCCTGTTCGCATGTTCTGGTGCGAACCGAACAGGGGGGTGTTCGGCTCATCCCTAGTCCCCTGGTGGGACAGATGTTCCCTGGAAAGCTGTAAAAGGGGGCGGTAGGGGGGACGTCCCCTCCCTCTGCTCTTAAAAGCAATCCAGAGGCTAGTTAGACACTAGGATTGCTTTTACAAGAGAGCCAACTGTGGTCTCTAAAAAAAAAAAAAAAAAAATACTGCATTTTGGTATAACTACTTAAATTCCAGAGATGTAACGGTACATCGCTGGTCAGCAAGTGGTTTATTAGAAGCTAACTTGTAAGGGGTGGAACCTGTCACCATGTTTTCATCACCCGTGTTCATTCTGTCATCATTTCTATTTCAGTTCACACCCCCTCCCCCCTTAGTGAACAATTGTAGGCTCATGTTCACTTAAAATGTACGTGAAGCCTTACAACAAACCCCAATTACTCCACTATTGCTATGTGGAATCGTGTCAGCCTTGCTTACAATTACCGATACACAATGTAGAAACGTGACATACTATCTTATCTGGAAGAGAGATGTGGGAACTTACTGAGCTGCTAAGAAAATACAGAACTCTATTTACAGCTGAACTTTCACCTTCCGCTTCAGTCTTGCAGAGCTGTACAGCATCCTCTCCTGTACAGAAATTACTTACTCTGCTTTAACTGCACACTGTGAGCATCTCATACTGTGTATTAGAGGCTTCAGAAAGTCAGCGCCCTCCTCATTTCCTGCCTAGAGGACATCCAGCATCATCTAAACCTTCCCCCCCAGCCTACCTGCCCCTGGCCAAAAACTCAAATTGGATTTCAATTCTTTCTTTCCAGAAGGCTCAACTTTATACATGAGCTGCGAATGCATCCTGCCTCAGAATGTCTATTCTTTCAATCTGAGAAGTTTGCATAACTCCTCCCAATGGCCAGTCCTCTGCTGGCACCAATAAGTGCTCTTGAGAGGAGAGGAGCACTGAGGCAGGGTACTGTGATGTAGTAAGGAAGCTGTATACAGCATTTGGCTCCTCCCATAGCCATGATTTGCCTTCCTTCAAGGTATGTAATGAAAACCAATATTTAAAAATGTTATTTTGATGAGGGGGAAATAAGGAGCCAGGGAAGGCAAAATATAATATTAAATATCTTTAAAGAAGAAGTACAGCCAATGCTTGTTTTGGCTGTACTTCTCCTCTGGATCAGAGGTGTGCAGTTAATTTTGCTCTCCTGTGACTGTCAGCAGCTCTCTGCTCGGAGCTGTGAGAACCGAGCGATTGGCGGTGTTAGATTGCTCAGTTCTCAGTGTAGAGGCGCCGGGGGACCGATGCTGCATCCACCTAGGTACTGTAAGTATGAATCCAAAAAAAAACCCATACATCTAATGTGGTCTTGGGTATCCTTGTCAGAGAAACCATGCCAGGGACACAAGCTTGGAATTAGGGGAGCACTGCAGATGAGAAATCTTTCCTTGAACGGCAGGTACTCTGGAAGAACGTGTGCTGAATATAGTCACCATCCTGAGTATGTGTAGCCTGCTTGTTCCCACAGTTCAATACAGTGCTGGAACTGAAATGATAGTATTTGCTATGGACTTGTCACATTTTTTTGCAAGGCATTTCTAACATTGTTAGCAGTATAAGCTGCATATGTCAACTGAAGCATTTTCTTTTATATATTGTGACAAGAGAATGCTGTGTCATAGTGGAAAATGGCAGTTAATATGCAGTCTTGCAGGTGAGACTGAATCACAGGAAAATAAAAGGTTTAAAGTGTTTGTAACCCTAACAAAAAGAGAGATCCTGTTACCTTTACAGCACAGTGTTTGTGCTGTCTAACCTGACCCTCTGGAAGCTGTAAAAAACCTGGCTGATCCTGCCCTCCCCCCTGTAAACTGACCACAGTTTATCATGGCTGCTGAACCCTGACACCGTGGTCAGTTTATGTGCCTCTGTCATCTGCAGCTCTCCTCTGTTCTCCTCTCCCCCCCCACCTCCATTTGCCTGTCAGCTCGTGCGTCTTCCTTGTGAGCTGTCTCCGTTAGTGGAAAAGTGAAAGTTTAAAAAATTCACTGCCAGCCCCTTACTATGCAGCTATAGTGTACTGTATATGTTTTTGTTAAAAAACGTTGCCTCTAAAACCTTTTTACATGTATCTTCAGGCCAGCCACACGATTTGCGGGCGCTCTACACCTTCGATCCAGGGCTACAGCAGGAGGGGCTGAGCGACCACGTGACCTCTGCAGCTGCTGTTAGAGGGAGATCCCGGCCCCTCTCAAAGTAGCCCTGGATCGGAGGTGTAGAGCGGCCACGAATCATGTGACCGGCCTGAAGATGCATTCAAAAAGGTATTTAGAGGCATCGATTTTAACAAAAATGTATACAGTACAATAGGCTGCCTACAAGTGATGGGCTAGCAGTGTATGTAAGTGTTAGGGGTAACAAACACTTTAAGTCATCTATAGTTATCAGAGAGCTGTTGGTTTTTGCAGAGCTTGGTTAATCCAGGTGTAAGCCCTGGAGCTTGGAAGCTTTGTAGAGACTTAATAGGAAGGAAGTCTCTAACCCTAGGTCTACATTTTGAGAACAACCAGTTCGTGTTGCCAGGGGTGGTGGATCTTTTGTCATTATTAATCCATTAAGATTTTCATGAATTCATGTTTATCTATTAGACCCTACAATGCTGCAATTTTGTAGTTTTTGTATCTGTATTTTTCCCGATCGGCAGTTCATGAACTGACATCTCTACATTCAATTATTGTATGTATTTACATGTTTGGGTATATGTTTTCGAGATATATGTGTGTGTGTGTGTATGAACAAAATTCAACCTCTATTAAAAAATATAGGAATGAATGTTGGCGCTAACGTGATACAAATATAATATATGTATAACTAATGATTAAAAATAAACTAATAGTGTTGATGATGGTGTCACCCTGTGATAAGTAACAAAATTCAATAAAACATGAATAATGAATAACGAACTCCAAAATTGAATACAGTGAATGAGCAAGTAGTTATCACCCTGTGACAAGTGTGAACTTAATATATCACTCCTGAAAAAAAAAAAATATATATAAATGAAGTCCATAAACTGTGTGAACAAAAGTCCAATTAGTGATAAGATCTCCGGTATAAAATATGTGATTCTTGTAATCATCCACCACACCTCTGTGCCAGTGATTCCACTCGCCTCAAAGAAACGCACTCACCAGCTGCTCGTGTTTGGCCAGAATCGTCTCAACCCACTCAAATGGGGGTTAAAATCAGATCTCCAATATCCAATAGTGTATATTTCAAGCACTCCATGAAGTGATTTCTCCACATATAAATGAGAAAAAGGGCTCCAATAGTGTGATACCGTATAAAAAAATGTATTATAATTTCAGTAATCCATCACCATTGTACTCACATAAGAACATTTCACAGCAGGCAAGCACAACGCTACAATACGGTTGCGGCGGACCCAGGGTGTGTGGATGCTGGTAATGCTCTCACCCGCTCCTCGACCCGATCCTCCGCTTCCCAATGCACCGTGTCTCGTCACAACGTCTTACGTCACACGTGCTAGATTGCCATATAGCCACGCCCCGACATGTTTTGTCACTAGGACTTAATCATGGGATTATATATAATTTGTGCTCATAAGTTTACATACCCTGGCCAAATTTCTGATTTCTTGACCATTTTTCAGAGCATATGAATAATAGCACAAACACTTTTCTTTCACTCATGGTTAGTGTTTGGCTGAAGCCATTTATTATCACTCAACTGTGTTTACTCTTTTTAAATCATAATGGCAACAGAAACTACCCAGATGACCCTGATCAAAAGTTTACATACCCCCGTTCTTAATACCGTGTACAGTGGAACCTTCAATTACGAGCATAATCTGTTTCCATGAGCATTCTTGTAATCCAAAGCACTCGCATATCAAATCGAGTTTCCCCATAGAAGTGATTGGAAATGAAGATAATTTGTTCCGCATTGACTTCTATTGCATGCAATACCAGAGGTGGGGGGGGGGGGCGCCGTAGAAACTCTGAAATACTCGGGAGACAGCTCGGCTGAACAAGGAAAGGCTATGGAACGGAGTATTTCCGAATGGCTCTGAACCGTTCTGAGTGTCACTGGCGCCCTCGCACCTCTGGCCAAATGCGGTACTACACACTGCAGAGGCTTGAATCCTGCTCGTTTTGCTCCTCTTTCAAAATGGTTGTTAACCACGTTACTCATAAACCAAGGTTCCACTGTATTGCCCCTTTCAAAGCAGAGTTCCACCCAAAAATGTAACTTCCGCTAATGGGATTCCTCCCCCCCTTTGATGTCACATTTGGCACCTTGGGAGGGGGAGCAGATACCTGTCTAATCCAGGTATTTGCTCTCACTTCCGGCATAGATTGCCGCAGGCCCCCCCCCCCCCCCGCTGTCTTCTGGGAGACACACAGGTCCCAGAAGACAGCAGGGACCAGTGCAAATGCGCAGCGCGACTCGCGCAATAGGGAACCAGGCTGTGAAGCCGCAAGGCTTCACTTCCTGATTCCCTTACCGAAGATGGCTGCGCCTCCACCCGAGAGACAGATCGGCTTCAGATGAGGATATCGTGGGCACCCTGGACAGGTAAGTGTCCATATTTTAAAAGTCAGCAGCTGCAGTATTTGTAGCTGCTGACTTTGAAAAAAAAAACTTTTTTGGCAGAACTCCACTTTAACATCAATGACAGCTTGGAGTCTTTTGTGGTATTTGTGGATGAGGCTCTTTATCTTCTCAGATGGTAAAGCTGCCCATTCCTCTTGGCAAAAAGCCTCCAGTTCCTGTAAAGTCTGGGGCTGTTTTGCATGAACTGCACGTTTGAGATCTCCCCAGAGTGGCTCAATGATACTGAGGTCAGGAGTCTGAGATGGCCACTCCAGAACCTTCATTTTATTCTGCTGTAGCCAATGACAGCTACTTGGCCTTGTGTTTTGGATCGTCATGTTGGAATGTCCAAGTACGTCCCATGCGCAGCTTCCTGGCTGATGAATGCAAATGTTCCTCCCTCCAGTATTCTTTGATAACATACTGTATTCATCTTGCCATCAGTTTTGACCAAATTTCCTGTGCCTTTGTAGCTCACACATCCCCAAAACATCAGCGATCCGCCTCCGTGTTTCACAGTAGGAATGGTGTACTTTTCATCATAGGCCTTGTTGACTCCTCTCCAAATGTAGTGTTTATGGTTGTGGCCAAGAAGCTAAATTTTGATCTCATCATTCCAAATGACTTTGTGCCAGAAGGTTTGAGGCTTGTCTCTGTGCTGTTTGGCGTATTGTAAGTGGAATACTTTGTGGCATTTGCGTAGTAATGGCTTTCTTCTGGCGACTTGACCATGCAGCCCTTCTTCAAGTGCCTCCTTATTGTGCATCTTGAAACAGCCACACCACATGTTTTCAGAGTCCTGTATTCCACCTGAAGTTATTTGTGGGTTTTACTTTGCATCCCGAACAATTTTCCTGGCAGTTGTGGCTGAAATTTTAGTTGGTCTACCTGACCGTGGTTTGGTTTCAACAGAACCCCTCATTTTCCACTGACATCTCTACATTCAATTATTGTATGTATCTCCATGTTTTGGTATATGTTTTAGAGGTGTGTGTGTGTGTATATATATATTGTCAGGGGTTCACTCCAAGTGTAGCGCTTTAAGGACACCACCACTCGGTTTCTTAACCACTTAAGCCCCGGACCATTTGGCTGCCTAAAGACCAGAGGACTTTTTACAATTTGGCACTGTGCTGCTTTAACTGGCAATTGTGCGGTCATGCAATGTTGTACTCAAAATTTGCGTCCTTTTTTCCCACAAATAAAGCTTTCTTTTGATGGTATTTGATTGCCTCTGCGATTTAAATTTTTTGCAATATAAATGGAAAAATACCGAAAATTTTGAAAAAAAAAGATATTTTCTACTTTTTGTTATAAGAAAAATCCAATAAACTCAATTTTAGTCATACATTTAGGCCAAAATGTATTCAGTAACAAAGAAATGGCCCCTGCCCCCACCTATAACTGGCCTTCACAGCAAGGAGCACATGGAAGGGCTATCACATGAAAGGCAAAAACAGAAAATTCTATAGCTCAACTCACCAACCAGTCTGCCAACTGACCAAATTAACCTGTCCAACAGTCTACGTTACAAACAGGGGTTTAGTTAGCACGCATTTGCAAATGCATGCATAAGCTGCAAGGCCTCTTCACGGCACCCTGTGTATGCTTGCAGTCCTAACGCTACTGTATTTATAAGCGTCTCCACAATGGAAGCACATGCATTAAATGGATAGATAAGGGGGAGGTGGGCCTGGAGGCAGCCCTATCCCTCTTAACCACTTCAATACCAGGCACTTAGACACCTTCCCGCCCAGGCCAATTTTCAGCTTTAAGCGCTGTCGCAATTTGAATGACAATTGCGCGGTCATGCTACACTGTACCCAAACAATTTTCCCATAAATAGAGCTTTCTTTTGGTGGTATTTGATCACCTCTGCGGTTTTTATTTTTTGCGCAACAAAAAAAAAGACCGAAAATTTTGAAAAAAAACAAGTTTTTCTTTGTTTCTGTTAAAAATTTTTGTAAATAAGTACGTTTTCTTCTTCAATGACGGGCACTGATATGGCTGCACTGACGGGCACTGATACGGTGGCACTGATGGGCACCGATGAGGTGGCACTGATGGGCACTGATGATGGGCACTGATAGGCGGCACTGATGGGCACTGATAGGTGGCACTGGTATGCGGCACTGATGGGCACTCATAGGCGGCACAGATGGGCACTCGTAGGTGGCATTAATGGGCACTCGTAGGTGGCATTGATGGGTAGTTATGGGTGGCACTGATAGTTGGCACAGATGGGCACTGATAGGTGGGCACGGATCAACGGCTCTTCCTATTGACATCGTGATCAGCCGTGATTGGACACAGCTGATCTCGTGGTAAAGAGCCTCTGCCGGAGGCTCTTTACCAAGATTGGTGTAGCGTTGTGTCAGGCTGACACACCGAAAACCACGATGCGCGCCCCCGCGGGCGCGCGGCAGCATGTTATCCTGCTGGACGTCATATGACGCCCAGTCAGGATAACTGAACCACCGCCCAGCCGTCATCTGCTATGGGCCTGGTGGGAAGTGGTTAAAGGAACAGGAGCACACTGGACACCCAGCAAGAGCACAATGGTAGCAAAGGTGTACAGTGTGTCCCCAGACCATATTTACACCAGTAACAAACAAATGGCCCCTGCCCCCACCTATAACTGGCCTTCACAGCAAGGAGCACATGGAAGGGCTATCACATGAAAGACAAAAACTGTTGGACAGGTTAATTAGGTCAGTTGGCAGACTGGTTGGTGAGTTGAGCTATGGAATGTTCTGTTTTTGTCCCTCATGTGATAGCCCTTCCATGTGCTCCTTGCTGTGAAGGCCAGTTATAGATGGGGTCCAAAATAGGCTCATTTGGGGGGGGTTTGAATTATCCTGGCATTTTATGCACAACATTTAGAAGCTTATGTCACACATCACCCACTCTTCTAACCGCTTGAAGACAAAGCCCTTTCTGACTCTTTTTGTTTATATTTTTATAAAAATATTTTTTTTTTCAAGAAAATTACTTTGAACCCCCAAACATTATATATTTTTTTAAAGCAAAGGCCCTACAGATTAAAATGGTGGGTGTTTCTTTTTCACACAGTATTTGTGCAGCGATTTTTCAAACACATTTTTTGGGGAAAAAACACACTTTTTAAAATTTTAACCCCTTCCCGCCGACCGTAGGCAGATATGCGTACTCGGCTTTCCGGGGTTATACCGGGATGATGCCCGCAGCTGCAGGCATCATCCCGGTACCGTTGTTTACAGTGGGCAACCGGCTACCCGTGTATAACAACCAATGCGGCTAAAAGCCGCTCGGTTGTTATACCGGAGGAGCGGGAGGGGACATCCCCCCCCTCCCGCCGCTGTTACCGGGCCTCCCGTGCGATCGGGAGGCCCGGTGTCCAATCGGGAATCTTCGGCGGCTGGGGGCGGGCTGGAACAAAGCTGTGAGTGGCTTCGTTCCAGCCTTCTTGTTGTAAACACGGAAGCGACGTCATGACGTCACTTCCTGTTTACTCGGCTGCCGATGGCGCCGAATTTTAAAAAGTACACAGTATTCAGAATCGCCGTTTTCGGTGATCTGAATACTTTGAAGTGTAAAGGAGGGATGGGGGGTCTTTTAGACCCCCCATCCCTCCATAAAGAGTACCTGTCACCACCTATTACTGTCACAAGGGATGTTTACATTCCTTGTGACAGCAATAAAAGCAAAAAAAAAAAAATTTTTTTAAACACAATTTATAAAGTAAAAAAATAAATAAAATAAATAAATAAATTAAAAAAATTTTTTTTTAAAGCGCCCCTGTCCCCGCGAGCTCGCGCAGCTAAGAAAACGCATACGGAAGTCGCGCCCGCATATGTAAACGGTGTTCAAACCACACATGTGAGGTATCGCCGCGATCGTCAGAGCGAGAGCAATAATTCTAGCCCTAGACCTCCTCTGTAGCTCAAACCTGGTAACCGTAAAAACATTTTAAAGCGTCGCCTATGGAAATTCATAGGTACCGTAGTTTGTCGCCATTCCACGAGTGCGTGCAATTATAAAGGGTGACATGTTTGGTATCTATTTACTCGGCGTAACATCATCTTTCACATTATACAAAAAAATTGGGGTAACTTTACTGTTTGGATTTTTTAAAATTCATGAAAGTGTCCCTTTTCCAAAAATTTGCGTTTAAAACACCGCTGCACAAATACCGTGTGATAAAAAATATTGCAACAATCGCCATTTTATTCTCTAGATTCTCTGCTAAAAAAATATATATAATGTTTGGGAACTCTAAGTAATTTTCTAGCAAAAAATACGGATTTTAACTTGTAAACACCAAATTTCAAAAATAGGCTTAGTCATGAAAGGGTTAATGCACTAAAACACACTATATTGCCCAAATGTTTGATGAAATAAAAAAGATGATCTTAGGCCGAGTACACGGATACCAAACAAGGCATGCTTTAAAATTGCGCACAAACGTGCAGCGGCAACAAACTACATACATTTTTAAAAGCCTTTAAAAGCCTTTACAGGTTACCACTTTAGATTTACAGAGGAGGTCCACTACTAAAATTACTGCCCTCGATCTGACCTTCGCGGTGATACCTCACATGCATGGTGCAATTGTTGTTTACATATGACGCCAGACCGACGCTTGAGGTCACCTTTGCGCGAGAGCAGGGGGGGGACAGGGGTGCTTTTTTTTTTTTTTTTTTTTTCAATAATTTATTTTGCTTTTTTATTTTATTTTTAAACTGTTCCTTTCATTTTTTTTATCATTTTTATTGTTATCTCAGGGAATGTAAATATCACCTATGATGGCAATAGGTAGTGACAGGTACTCTTTTTTGAAAAAATTAGGGTCTATTAGACCCTAGATCTCTCTTCCCTCAAAGCATCTGACCACACCAAGATCAGTGTGATAAAATGCTCTCCCAATTTCCCAATGGCACTGTTTACATCTGGTGAAATCTAAGTCATGAAATGCTCGTAGCTTTCGGTTTCTTAGGCCATAGAGATGATTGGAGCCATTCTGGTCTCTGATCAGCTCTATGGTCAGCTGGCGGAACCACCGGCTGCATTCTCAGGTTCCCTGTTGGGACAGGAGAGCCAGAGAAAACCATGGAAGACGGTGGGGGGGGGACATTCCCTCCCACTGCTTGTAAAAGCAGTCTAGAGGCTAATTAGCCGCTAGGATTGCTTTTACATGAAAGCCGACCGCTGGCTGAAAAGAATGATACCAAGATGATACCTAAACCCGCAGGCATCATTCTGGTATAACCACTCTATACCAGTACGTTGCTGGTCCTTGTTGGGCATATATTGTAATCTTTTTTTATTTTTCATGTAGCCTGTGGGCTGAACGAAAAAAAAAAATCGATCGGTGGGTATGCCCACCATTAGAATACCTCCCTTCATCCACCCACTTTTAATGATGGGCATACATGCACCATTTTGTTTTTAACTGTGGTGGTGAAAACACCTCCTACAGCGCTGGAGTCATGGCTTTATGTATCATGGGAGCAAATGCTGTTGCTGTCAAGATAAATAAATCAGTGCTGCAGCTGAATGGCCTAAAAATATATGCCGAAGCATGGAGGCATCCGCCCCAAAAGTTAAGAGCAAATCGCTCCTCCACCCCTGCTGCCCCCATGCTTCGGCATATATATGCTCTTTTTTTTAACTGTGGTGGTGAAATCACCTCCTACAGCGCTGGAGTCATGGCTTTATTTATCGTGGGAGCAAACACTGTTGCTGTCAAGATAAATAAATCTGTGCTGCAACTGAGTAGCGTACCTGCTAAGCAAATGATGATTAATAAAACAAAGTAACATTACAGTATAACAGTAAGACATACCATACCTGCAAAGCAAATACAAAAAAAAATAGTAAAAAATAAAACATTTTTTAATGCAATCTGTGCCTAAAATATATATATGCCGAAGCATGGGGGCATCCGCCCCAAAAAGTTAGGAGCAAATCGCTCCTCCATGCCTGCTGCCCTCATGCTTCGGCATATATGCTCTTTTTTTTTAACTGTGGTGGTAAAATCACCTCCTACAGCGCTGGAGTCACGGCTTTATTTATTGTGGGAGCAAACGCTGTTGCTGTCAAGATAAATAAATCCGCGCTGCAGCTGAATGGCGTACCTGCAAAGCAAATACAATAAAACATAGTAAAAATAAAACAAAGAGAACGATAGACATAGAACAATAGTGAGCGGACAGTAGAGAGCGAACATAAGAGAGATAACAATAGAGAGAGAGAGAGAAGAAAAATACAACCACAACTATTTTTGGCTTTTTTATTTTTTTTGTGTTTTTGTGTTTTTTTTTTTTTTCTCACTTTTTTCACTTTTATAAAAACTATAAACTGAACGTTGCAGATTAGGGTCTCTCAAAATGTGATGGCCATCACATCTTTCGAGACCCTGTGTACGTGTGCCTATGACTGTGTGGTGCTGTACCTTACGCTAATACTCAACTAGTGTGTGATAGCGTTCGAAACAGTCACCAATGCAAAGACCAGATTGGTCAGGACATGAGGGACAATAAAAGCGGGTGTCACGCCTAAATCCGCACTTTCTAGAGATACGACATCTTCTTTGGGGGATTCTTTGGGTAGGGGTACCAGAGAGGACATGTGGAAAATGCCTCTCGTGCAACCGGCTTACTGCATTTGCGTTGGGAATTTGGGGCCAGAGCACCGTCTGGAAACAGAAGGGCTCTGATGATCTCTTCCTGGAATTTAAGGAAGGATCCAGTTCGTCCTGAAGCTCTGTATAGCACATGAGCGTTCAGCAAAGCCAATTGAAATTAATAAACAAACACTTTTTTGTACCTGCGTCTGGCCTTACGGGCAATTAGGTACAGCGCCAACAACTAGTCGTTGAGGTCCACCCCTCCCATATTAAGGTTATATTTGTTGATACAGAGGGGTTTCTCCACAACACCAGTCGCCGTAAGAATTTGGACAGTCGTGTCTGCGTGAAGGGAGGACAGAATGAAAACATTCTTATTATCCCTCCACTTCACAGCGAGCAAATTTATTACATCTCAAGCAGCCTCTCTCCCCTAGCCTAAGACGGGAATCTACAAGCCGCTGGGGTAAGCCCCGGCGATTAGATCGCATTTTGCCACATGCGCCAATTTGATAATCAAACAAGTGACTAAAAATTGGCACGCTTGTGTAATAATTGTCCACATACAAGTGGTACCCCTTTTCGAATAAGGGTGACACCAAGTCTCACACAATCTTACCAGCGCTCCCTATGTAGTCAGGGCAGTTCCACGGCTCTATGTAACTATCTCTTCCCTCGTAAACCATAAAACTACATGTATAGCCTGGTGGCCCTGTCACAGAGCTTATACATCTTGACCCCGTATCTGGCATGCTTGCTGGGAAGATACTGTTTGAATGACCAGGGGCCAGAAAACTTAATCAGGGACTCATCAACGCAGACAACTTGATGGGGAGTAAACAAGGCTGCAAAACATTGGTTGAAGTGGTTTACGAGGGGCCGAATTTTGTAGAGCCGATCAAATTCAGGGTCACACGAGGACGACAGAGTTCATTATCGTTGAAATGCATGAACCACAAGATCTGCTCGTATCGTCTCCTGGTCATGGAGGCAGAGAACACGGGCGTATGGTGGTGAAGGCTTTAACTGGGGGGTGATCGGGGGGTGAATTGTGTGCCTACGTGACCTGGTGTCAGTGTATTGTTGTGCAACTCACTTTTAGATGCTCTCTCCTCTTGGTCTGTAATGAAAAGACCGACACGAGGAGAGATGACATCACTTCCCCTGTCAGTGTTTACAGTTACACAGACAGGGGAAGGATATCATTCGTCAGGAGCAATCACCAGGTCCAGGCCAGAGTTCATTGGCCTGGGCCTCGGGATTGATCGGTTCCTGATCAAATCCAATCACTGCGGCTGCCCCCCCGATGCGCCCGACGTAGCATAACGGCGATTCGCCTGCCTGTGCCATTCTGCCGCAGTGCAACTGCGGCGGATGGACAGCAAGTGGTTAAACTTAACTAACTAATCATATCCATCTTATCTAACTCCCTAACTGACTTGTATTTTCTTTACTTACCGTACTTAACTTATCTTAATTTATCTACATTATCTTAATGTATCTATTTTTTTTAACTTCGCTTATCTTAATTTATCATAATTTATCTAACACACTGGATTTTGGGGGTTTGTTTTGCTTTGTTTTTTAAATGATAAGTTCACCTTTAGGAACATGGTACATGTTCCACCCGATTTTAGGGTGAAACATGTAACCTGTTCCCAGTGCTGCAGCCTCTGCCCTTTTTTTTACAGCAAAAAATGGTATTTTGTTTTTTATTTTATTTTTTTAGAAAAGTGAACTTGCATAGTTAGGTTGAAAAAAGGCACAAGTCTATCTAACCAATAAGGTAGTGTAATAAATAATTCTGCGCTACCTAAAAAGGAAAGCAGCTGACACGGCAAATAGGATATATGCACTAGAAATAAAAACAAAAAATGTAGCGCTAAATGTGTAAAAACATAAAAATGTCAGAAAAATAGGAAAATGAAACGCAATGATCAAATATGAAGAGTAGAAATGAAAATTGTCTAACCAAAAATACAAAAAAAAAAAGTCATACAATCCTTCACCCACTGTTGATCCAGAGGAAGGCGAAAAACCCCAGCAAAGCATGATCCAATTTGCTACAGCAGGGAAAAAAATTCCTTCCTGATCCAACCTCCCCCCCCCCCCGAGAGACAATCGGATTTTCCCTGGATCAACTTTACCTATAAATGTTAGTACCCAGTTATATTATGCACATTAAGTAAGGAATCCAGACCTTTTTTTAAGCAATCTACTTGGCTTGCCAGAACCACCTCTGGAGGGAGTCTATTCCACATTTTCACAGCTCTTACTGTGAAGAAACCTTTCCGTATTTGTAGATGAAATCTTTTTTCCTCTAGATGTAAAGAGTGCCCCCTTGTCCTCTGTGATGACCTTAAAGTGAATAACTCAACACCAAGATCACTATATGGACCCCTTATGTATTTATACATGTTGATCATATCCCCTTAATCTCCTCTTCTCAAGAGAGAATAAATTCCATTCCTCCAATCTTTCCTTATATCTGAGCTCCTCCGTGCCTCTTATCAGTTTGGTTGCCCTTCTCTGCATTTTCTCCAGTTCCCAAATATCCTTTTTGAGACTTATCCTTTAAGTTATCTAACCTGACTAACTTATCTTAACTTGTCTAAGGTGTCCTTTTATGAAACTGAGATCAGCGGCGATCCCGAGTCTCACCGCTGATCTCAGCGCTTTACCAGTTTATGAAACTGAGATAATCAGCGGAGAACATGTTCTCCGCTGATTATCTCAGCACAGTGAGAATTCACAGAAACGGCCAGTTTATGAAGGTGCGATCTCCACACCTCACTGGCGATCTGTGACAGAATTCTCACTTTCTGATTCACCATTTCAGAAGTGGAGAATCAGAGTGAGAAGCCTGAAACTGGCTGATATTCTGGAGAAAGAAAGAAGTCTTTTGACTTCTTTCTTTCACCAAACAGTCAGAGCACACCTTCCCCACCATTACACACCCCAAAACCAGCAGGATAGGAATTTATAGTGTATATATATATATATATATATATATATATATATATATATATATATATGTATATGTATATATATATATATATATATATATACATACATACATACATACATACATCTATATATATATATCTATATATATATATAGATATATATATATATATAGATATATATATATATATAAATATACATCTATATATATATATATATATATATATATATATATATATATATATATATATATATATATAGCTATATATAGCTACATATATATATATATGTATCTATATATAGATAGATACATATATATATATATATTTTTTTAGATGTTCACGTCTCTGGCTGGGTTCACACTTGTGCAATGCGTGAACCAGCGTGATTCCTGTGCGGGTTTTCACATCGCACCTACATTGACATCTGCGCACCACTGCGGGTGTCAATGTAAAGTTAATGACACCCCCAGATCATTTCACAGATCGCAGTGCGAACTATGTAATGGTGCAGGAATCGGATCGCATGGGTGTTCACACCCATGCGATCCGATTCCAGTGCGGACCAAATAAAGGGTCCTGTACCATTTTGGTGCAAATGCAATATGATTTAGGGCCAGTTCCCACTGCTGCGGTGTCCGAGATCGGATGTGATTCGCACCGCAGTGCAAAATCACATCCGATCTCTGTGCGATGCGATTTCAGACATACAGATAGTATTGCTAAATTTGCATTGCCCTCGGACCAAACTCTTACAGGACCCTTTTTTTGGTCCACAGCAGAATCGGATTGCATGGGTGTTCACACCCATGCAATTCGATTACTGTCCGAGTTTGCAGATCGCACTGCGATATGCGAACTGATTTGGGGGTGTTGTTAACTTTTAGGCCCAGTTCACACTTGTGCGATGCCGGACATCGCACAGGCATCGCATGTTATTTGCAGCACACTGCCATTCACATTACATGCGATGTCTGTGCGGTGCGTTATCAGCTGTACAGATAGTATGGCTGATATCGCACCGCATTCGGTGCAAACACGCACAGGATCGGATCGCATGTGTGTTCACACATATGCGATCCGATTCATGTCCGAACTGTCAGTTCGCAGTGCGATATGCAAGCTGATCTGGGGGTGTCCTTAACAATGTATTGACACTCCCCAGCGATTCGCATATGGCAGTGTGAACTGACATGCGAGTCGGTGCGATGCGGGAACCCGCAGTGGATTCGCAGTGTTCTCGCATCGCACCAGTTTATCAATTTTTATGTTTATCTATAATGAAATATATTTTATTTTATTTATTAATAAATATTTATACTTGTATACTTTATTAAAATTATTTTTTTAATGATTATAAATGTATTTTGCATTTATAT
Source organism: Aquarana catesbeiana (assembly GCF_042186555.1). Taxonomy (NCBI): domain Eukaryota; kingdom Metazoa; phylum Chordata; class Amphibia; order Anura; family Ranidae; genus Aquarana; species Aquarana catesbeiana. The sequence continues at coordinate 47,259,356 of NC_133326.1, read as the reverse complement.
GAATGGTGTATAGCTGCATTACATATGTGTATTACATTCATTTACTATACACCATTCACATTTAAATAGGAACATGTATGATCTTTAAATATTGATAAAAACAATGTTTTTTTTATAATTAGGTTAATGTATATTGTGTAGGGAGAATTTAACTTTATTATTTTATTAATATGTTGGGGAATAATGTGTGCTGATTCGTGTTAAAGTTTTGTATTTTATGGTTCCTCATACTGTAATCCCGCTATATCACACGAGATTATAGTGAGAGGAGCCATTCTCAGGAGTTCCCGGCGTTTGTAGATCGCTCCTCAACTCAACATGAGAAGCGATCTACACACTTTCATAAACAGGCACTCAGAGGAGAGCGATCTCCTCTGAGAATGCCTGAGAACTGAAAAGCGGTATTTTACCGCACTTTCATAAAAGGACACCTAACCTACCTAACTTTAACTTCCTACCTAACAATTTTTTTAACTTGCTTAACTTCTCTTTTTTTAACTTAACTTATCTAATTTATTTTATCTTATCTAACTACCTAACTGACTTGGTTATTTTTTTAAATCTAATTTACTTTATATAACTCTTACTAACTGTGTTTTTGTTTTTAACTTATCTAACTCTAACTACTCAACTGCCTATTGGTTAGTATATGGCTTTCCATTACCCTGCCCTTCTAACAGTGTTGCCATCCGCCTGTGTTTTTATGGGCAGCCTATAAGATGAAAAAACTGCCAGTAAAAAAAATATGCCCTCAGCCAGGGACGCTCTCGGCTCGGAATTGCACATGCTCAATTCCGGACCGAAGCCGTCCGAGAGTCTCGGATGATCTTTCTGACTTTGGGTGTTGCCATTTGTACCCTCCCCCTTCCCTAGCGCACCTTATTTGACTTCATCACAGGAGATACCAGGAGGGGGAGGAGTGGACACAGCCTGCAGTGAAAGACGGACTTCAGCCTAGCAGAAAGGTAAACTGACTGGGCTGAACAAAATGTAGTCATGTGGGTGGCATGCCTTAGTGGGCACACTGGACAGGAGGAGGGGGGGAGGATGGGCTCTCCTGCAGCAGGCTCCTGTCTGATGCTTTTAGATTGTATTTTTGTGTGTAAGAACTGCTGTGCTTCTGAAGGGAGGACGTTTTCTGAGATCTCCCCCAATCTCTATTACACCTCCCTAGAGTCCCTACCCATTACCTGCTCACCAGTCCAGTACAAAGGCACAGACTCCTCTCCTGCATTCAGTAAAAAAGGGGGGTTGGGACCAGAGCAGTCCCAGGACTGCAATCAATGGGAGAATCACAACGGTATTCATCAATGAAAAATACAACTTTATTGATTAATGCACAGTACTATAAAAATATATAAATCTCACTGATGTGGCACTAAGACCGTATGAGTGAGATGGGTTCCCTCACAAACACTAACATGTATAGCACACTGTAAAAAAAAAAGGGGTGATAAATAACAACGTTGTTTATTATCACCCCTTTTTTTTCTACAGTGTGCTATACATGTTAGTGTTGGTGTTTTTTGTGAGGGAACCCATCTCACTTATACAGCCTTGGTGCCACATCAGTGAGATTTATATATTTTTATAGTACTGTGCATTAATCAATAAAGTTGTATTTTTCATTGATCAATATCGTTGTGATACTCCCATTGATTGCAGTCCTGGTACTGCTCTGGTCCCAACCCCCCTTTTTTACTAGATTATTACTCTGCTACTAGGGAGATACCCCGTCATATAGACGTATCGGCCGATCAATCATTATTATTATAGTTTTTGACACCTAAACACAAATGGATTCCAGTGGTTTTTATCTTTTTGTTACTATTCCTCTCCTGCATTACCACCTCATATGTCTGTGGCTGGGGCACTACAAATCCAAGCATGCCAGAGGAGGGGAGGCAGCAGCAATATCATAGATCAGGCTGATTTTGTAGATGTAAACAAATAATTCTGCGCTGCTCACAAAGTCAGCAGCTGACACACCACATTGGAAAAATGGTATACAAAAACGAAAACAACAAAGTGTAGCGCTAAAAAGTGATATGCCAAAAATAATATAGACAGTGAGTCTTGATGGCACTGAATTCCAAAAAATATATACAATAAGTGAATAAAACAAACATAAATATGTGTAAAAGAGTCAAATAAAGTCCATAAAATAATGGTGCAAAGAAATAGATGTGAATATAGTCCCAGTCTATATGGTTGGAAAGTGGAAAAATGTAGCGCATGGTAGACAAATGTATGAAGTAGTAAATTAATAATAACAGAAATGAAATAAGGTCCAAATGGGTAAGTCCTTAGACTTGGTGCCAGATAATCACTATGTGACAAATCATAAAGTCTGAAACCCAGTGGTGAAATAATAAAGTGTCCAACTGTGCAGGAACACAGGAGCAACCATTCAAGGGTGATGAATATCCAAAAAGACTGACAAGGATGATGTAAATTCGTGGGTGAGACCAGCATCAAAGGCAAACAGCATCAATGGGTAAGTAATAGATGGATACTCTTACCGGATCCGATGGACTCCCCTGTCAGTGACATGGAGTCAAAAAGACAAAGTGCCTGGCCGGGCGGATGAGGGAATATCCAAGCAGTTGAAGCTTCCAAGGTGAGCTCCACTAAACCTCCAGGGATCGTCAAGGTAGGTCTTCAAGGTTGGAACTCCAATTGGGAATCTTGGAAGTAAGCAGCTAGTCTGCAACAAAACCAAACTGACCCTGTCTAACAGTTCACATCGCCCTTCTATGTGGTTTAGTGGAGCCCACCTTGGAAGCTTCAACTGCTTGGATATTCCCTCATCCGCCCAGCCGGGCACTTTGTCTTTTTGACTCCATGTCGCTGACAGGGGAGTCCATCGGATCCGGTAACAGTATCCATCTATTACTTACCCATTGATGCTGTTTGCCTTTGATGCTGGTCTCACCCACGAATTTACATCATCCTTGTCAGTCTTTTTGGATATTCATCACCCTTGAATGGTTGCTCCTGTGTTCCTGCACAGTTGGACACTTTATTATTTCAGCACTGGGTTTCAGACTTTATGATTTGTTGCATAGTGATTATCTGGCACCAAGTCTAAGGACTTACCCATTTGGACCTTATTTCATTTCTGTTATTATTAATTTACTACTTCATACATTTGTCTACCATGCGCTACATTTTTCCACTTTCCATTTTGTATTGTTTTTGTCACACTGTATGTAGCTGCTCCTTCTCCCCTTTTTAGTAGTTAGCGCAGTGTTTGCACATATTTTTTCACAGTCTATATGGTTGAAGATGTGAGATTCACTAATGAAGGCCTCTGTGTGAGGAATTCTTGCAAAAAGATGGGTGATATAATTGTGAAGAAAACCACCACCATGTGAAGGGGAGGCTTACTGGATTGTTTGAACACACCAGAGCGTACGCTCTGCATGTCAAACAGGCTTGGGTTAAGGTGAATGGACTCTGGATCGGTGTCCTCAAGCAGGTATTCCCAATTCGCAGCCGGATGGAAACGTGAGGACCATGATATCACATATGGACCAAAACTCAGAAATCCACAGACATGTAGAGGATACCAAAGAAGGAAGCAAAAGGGGACCACATAGCGTAATTCTGTAAAACAAGGATAAACTTTAATAAAGTAGAAAAACTCACATGATTGAGAATAAAACAGCGCTGGTATAAAATCTATTTAGCAGCAGTGGGGACAGTCCCGACGCATTTCGTCTCCAAGGACGTCATGAGAACCAAGTCCACGAACCTTTGCGGCATGTATAGCGAGTACTTCCGGTATGATAAAGATGGCGCTTCGGCGTGCGTTCCACAACGCACATTGAATGGTATAAGGATGCGTTCCACATGCTTCCTCGTATCTTACCTATCCAATAGAAGCAATACTGGAAAGGGGGCGGTTCAGCGTGGGGTCAACCCTGCCAATACGTACTACAAAGACCCCCTGGGCTGACGTCACACGTCCGAAAGAACATGTGGGCATGCGCCTAGCCAACGCAGGCCGTTTTAATGAATGGAGAGTGAGCGTACGTGTCACGCCGAAAACTGGCGTGCGTTCCATGTCGTGACTGGCGCATAAACATGCGTACCACGTCATGGGAGTGGTTGTACAGACAACCACTGCGAACGTGATAAACGTAATGAGGTCAAAGACATAGACGTATTGCGGGTCCTGTTTGTGACTACATACATATATATAATGCAAAACGGAAGCATCTGGCGTACGCTCTGGCGTGTTCAAACAATCCGGTAAGCCTCCCCTTCACATGGTGGTGGTTTTCTTCACAATTATATAACCCATCTTTTGCAAGAATTCCTCACACAGAGGCCTTTATTAGTGAATCTCACATCTTCAACCATATAGACTGGGACTATATTCACTATTTCTTTGCACCATTATTTTATGGACTTTATTTGACTCTTTTACACATATTTATGTTTTTTTTATTTACTTATTGTATATATTTTTTGGAATTCAGTGCCATCAAGACTCACTGTCTATATTATTTTTGGCATATCACTTTTTAGCGCTACACTTTGTTGTTTTCGGTTTTGATTTTGTAGATGAAAAGTGCTGGTGTATAGTGTGTGTTTTGTATACTGTATGATCATTATGTATTTGATTATTTTTTGTGCTTGGTGGTCTTAAAGCGGAGGTCCGTCCACACCTAGAAAAATTAAAAGTCAGCAGCTACAAATACTGTAGCTGCTGACTTTTAATCTATGGACACTTACCTGTCCAGGGAGCCCGCAATGTCTGCGCCGCAGCCGATCTTCAGATCGACTGTCAGGTGCAGCTGCCGCCATTGCTGGTAAGGGAACCCAGCAGTGAAGCCTTTTGGCTTTACCTCTGGTTCAATGCTGCGCATGCGCTGCACTTTCCAATTGGCCAGGCGGTGGAGGAAGGAGGAGGGGCCAAACTTCCGAGAGATGGCGCTGCGGCCCCATCTCCTGGAAGTGGGGAAGGGGGCCATTCAAAAACAGGTCCGTGTTCCCCCCTCCCCCCTAAAAGGTGCCAAATGTGGCACCGGAGAGAGAGACGAACAAGCGGAACTCCACTTTAAGGTGTTTATTCTTCATATTTTTTTTTATCTGCGTAAGCAGTGAGCACATTTGGTGTGGAAGCCCTCTAGAGTATTTTTATTTGTTTATCCACTTCAATACCAGGCACTTATCCCCCTTCCTTCCCAGGACAATTTTCAGCTTTCAGCGTTGTCACACTTTGAATGACAATTGCGCTGTCATGCAACACTGTACTCAAGATAATTTTTATCATGTTCTTCCCACAAATAGAGCTTTCTTTTGGTGGTATTTGATCACCTCTGCGGTTTTTATTTTTTGCTAAACAAACTAAAAAAGACCAACATTTTTGAAAAAAATTTTTTTTTTTTTAGTTTCTGTCACAAAATTGTGTTTTCCCCTTCACTGATGGGCACTGATGAGGTGGCACTGATGAGTTGGCACTGATAGGCACCAATAGGCGGCACTGATATGGAGCACTGATGGGCACTGATAGGTGGCACTGATGGACACTGACAGGCGGCTGTGATGGGCACTGACAGACGACACTGATTGGCACTGATAGGCAGTACTGATTGGCACTGACAGGTGGCACTGATGATTAGGTACTGATAAGTACTGACAGGTGTTACTGCTGGGCAGTGATTGGCACTGTGGTGGGCAGTGATTGGCAGTGTGGTGGGTAGTGATTGGCACTGTGGTGGGCACTGGCAGAATTTATTGTTTTTACATTGCTGGGCACTGGTTGGCAGGTGATTTATACATTTGAGGGGGCTGTGCTGATAATCAATGTGCTGATTATCGGCACAGACCCCCCCCCTCTGACAGGGAGAGCCGCTGATCGGCTCTCCCTGTCAGCACGAACCGAGGAATGCCGTTTAACGGCGCTTCCTGGTTCATGCGATGATCACCTGTTAAGCTGATCATCATTATCGGAGATGCGGGGTGTCAGACTGACACGCTGCACTCGCGATCGCGAGAGACCTTTCCTCTCCCCATCTACCTATTGTGGCCATTAGGCCTCTCTGTTCATGACTTTGGGCCCCATTCATTTATAGACATATTATTAAAACATTAAACTACATATCGAACTATCCCTGAAGATGGAGTTTATCATACTCCGTAACGTGTAGGAAACACAATTGCATTTTGTTTTCATATCTGTGCTATATGATCCTATGTCTGGGCCTTATATGCATTTTTGTACAAAATTAACTCAATCATTCTATGTTTTTATAAATATATGTTATGATACCACACTTTTTTTGATAAAATAAAACTTTTTATAAATTTACCATGTCTCACAGTCTGTGCCTAAAAAGTCCCATTTTCCAATGGGAAAATTGTAAATTTTTCTAATTAGGGATGTTGGCCTGTACATAGCAAACAACTATCCTCCATTTCTTTGATATCTATATGGGTATATAGGCACCCTCAGGTGATGGACACTGGCACACCCAATACAGGAAGTTCACTCCCTATATAACCCCTCCTCCTACCATGAGTACCTCAGTTTTTTCGCCAGTGCTAAGGTGTTGGTCACGAGTGAAGATGTGCTCTGAGGAGCTTCACTGGAAGGATCCTTGCTGGATTTAAATAGCCTCCACAGACCGGATCCATCCAAAGTGCCACTGAGGCCAAGGTGGATGGTACCCGGGCTTCATACTAGAAGAACGAGGTTTTGCCTGTAACGCCTCTCCTTGCAGGGCTGGACCCGGGGACCCATGCTACGCCTTCAGTCAAGTGTATATAGCTTTACTGCTTACATCCCTGACCCGATGGACATTGTTATGCACATATATGGCTTATTTAATTAATTTGCACAGTTTTCTGTGTATACCAATTTTATTATTTATATTCGCTTAGGACTTTCTTTTATGGTTTACTACTTGGTTTAATTACATGTGTGTGTAGGCACGTTATACCCATTTATTGGAGGGTACATACACATACACTTAGTCTTCACAAGAGAGGTACATTTATACACCCACTAGCCACTGCTTACAGATTAAACACGTTTTAGGCCTATTAGACACTTATCCACTATCTTTTGTGCAGGTTATTGTTGAACGGGGTAGCACCAACCACCCCATTTTCTATCTCTACTCATTGTAAGTTCCGGCTGGAACCCAATAGGGGGGCTGCAACCCGTTATCATCCGTAACGCGGAGCATACCATATACTCATTATGAAGGGGTGCCCCTGCTCGCCAAGGTGGGGGGAAGACTTCTGCAGTTCTCAGAAGTCTGGGAAGAGGAAATTCAGGACAGGTGGGTCATCTCCATGGTAACTCTAGGGTACAAACCGGAATTTCGGGAGTTTCCACCGTCTCGTTTTCTGAGGTCAAACGTTCCCAAAGATCCGGGGAAAAGGCAATCTCTGTTTTGGGCACTAGACCGATTACTGGCTCAGGGGGTTATCATACAAATCCCCACAGAAGAGCAAGGTTTGGGGTTTTATTCAAACCTCTTTATGGTACCAAAACCGAATGGAGATGTCAGACCCATTCTAGATCTAAAGAATCTAAATCAGTTCCTGAAGATCCGCTCTTTTTGCATGGAGTCGATCAGGTTGGTAGTTTCTATCCTACAGGGAGGAAAACTTCTGGCATCTATCGACATCACGAATGTTTATCTGCATGTCCCTATATTTCCCGCTCACCAAAGGTTTCTGCGGTTCGAGGTAGAACAGCATAATTTTCAGTTTGTAGCCTTGCCCTTTGGGTGTTTACAAAAGTTCTGGCTCCACCTCTAGCCAGGTTAAGGGCACAGGTCATAACAGTCTTGGCGTACCTAGACAATCTATTGCTAATAGACCAGTCTGTGGCCCGTTGGGAGCAAAGCGTGCGCATTACAACCAAATACCTGGAAAATCTGGGTTGGATTCTCAACCTAGAGAAGTCTTCCTTAAAACCGCTAAAAAGGCTGGAGTACTTGGGTCTAATCATAGACACAGCCCAGAAAAAGGTGTTCTTGCCTCAGGCAAAGATCAACAACATAAGAAAGCTGGTGCAGATGGTCAGGTCGAAAAGAGATCACTCCATTCGCCTTTGCATGAGGTTGTTAGGAAAGATGGTGGCTTCCTTCAAAGCGGTCCCCTATGCCCAGTTACATTCATACTGTTGTAAAACAGTATCCTGTTTGCTTGGAACAAAACGGTTCAAGCTTTAGACTTGCCAATGCGGCTGTCCCCAAGGGTGTCCCAGAGCCTCAGTTGTTGGTTGGTAACCCGGAATCTGCTGAAAGGAAAATCCTTCAGACCAGTTATCTGGAAAGCGGCAAGCCTTTCAGGTTAGGGAGCAGTGCTAGAAAAGACAACTGTCCAGGGACAGTGGTCAAGAACCGAAAGGACCTTGCCCATCAACATCCTAGAGATTCAGCCAGCGTGTCTGGCTCCGAAGGCCTGGACATTCAGGTTGCAGGGTTGTCCTGTCAGGATCCAATCCGACAATGCCACAGCTGTGGCTTACATCAATCACCAAGGGGGCACCAAGAGTCTCGCAGCACAGAGGGAGGTGAACCATATCCTAACTTGGGCAGAAAGGAATGTTCTGTGCCTATCAGCAGTTTTCATTCCGGGAGTAGAGAATTGGCAGGCGGACTTCTTGAGCCGCCAGCAGTTGCTTCCAGGGGAATGGTCCCTTCACCCCGACATTTTTCTTTGCTTTGCATTCTTTGGTCTGGGTTTTTATGCAAGGGGTGATGCGGCTTGAAAGGACAGGCAGTGTCAAAATCCACTATCTCTAAGTGGATTCGGCAAGTTATAATTCAGGCTTATGGTTTAAAAGGTAAGATTCCACCTTTTCAAGTCAAGGTGCACTCTACCAGAGCAGTTAGTGCTTCTTGGGCAGTGCATCACCAGGCCTTCATGGCTCAGATCTGTAAGCTGCAACTTGGTCTTCAGTGCATATGTAGCACCCTCTACCCAAAGGTAGGTGCTAGAATAGGATTTTTCCCAGGTCAGGATATGTGCAGGTAAATTTAGGCAGGCTTATGCTGTGTGCTGGGCCTGTCTGTTTTGATTTTGGGAGTGTTCAGTGTAGTGGTGGGTGTGGCCACCTGTGCTCTGATTCAGAGATGCCTCCCCTGATTCCAGAAAGATGGTTCTGGAATGGGGGTTCGACCTGAAGTCTGAGTGGCAGGCAGCTCTTGTGAGGAGCCCTGACCAATTATATTTTGGTATTGGCAGGGGGCAGGCCTCCCTTATGAGCTGGGGTCACATGCTGCCAGGGAGGAGTTTGGAGTACAGAAAAGACAACATGGAGGATTGAGGTGCTGTTCCGGCCGTCCCCATGCGGGGATGCGCCGAGCGTGGGGGAGGGATGGAGAGGGAGTCTAAGATAAAGATCTTCGTCTGTAAAAAGGTATCAGGCTGCTGTGACCGGGGAACACAGGACTTGAATACTGGACAAGATCAGAGCAGAAGAAGTAGCAGTAAAGCGGAAGAGAGTAGAGCAGCGTTCTGTGACCGGGGACACCGAACAGTCAAGTAACCAGAAGTCAGTGTACAAAACAAGAGAAGTTATCAAGAACAGTGTAGAATGCTGTGGCCGGGGAACAGCATTGATAGCAAAGGACTGGCTGGGAGCAGTAGTCTGTTTATTACCATGTGTCAGGCCATCGGGGGGGAGATACTGTGTTATCTCTGGTCTGGTTAGCACATTGGTAATATCTTCCAAAGACTGTGTGGCTATCTAACTCATTGATCCATTGGGAAGAGGCTGTGTTAGGCCACTGGATCTTTGATGCTCAGAAACCATCATAGTCTGCAAGGTGGAATTATTCAGAATGATTTTTCTTTGTCAAAATTGGAAGTGAAGTAGTGTTTCAGGAATTTGCTGAGAATACTAGATGTACTACAACATTCAAGCTAAGGCTATTCAGTATTGTCAAACAATACAGCATCTGTTATGGGCACCTCATATCACCCCTTTTGTTCCATCCAAGTTGTATCCCACAAATAAATGCAACAAAACTGTGCAAATGACTGTTCCTTGTCTCATCTGAATGTGGGGAGCCTGGCAACAGGGTGATTGGCAGATTGCTAAGTAACCAAATCAGCAGCCCTTACGGGGGTACCGCTACACATGCATTCACCAGGTTTTTTCAGGTGGGTATAAAAAGGCATGAGGATATCACCTTTGGGCGCAGTGTGCTGCAGGCAGCAGTATAGGTCCTCAAGTCTGGGGGAGCCCTACAGGTTGTGCCTCCCTCCCCTCAAATAGCATTGTTATGGGACGTCCCGTATAGTTAATAACTATGGCTCTGTGTGCCGTGATGTACGATAAAGAAAATAAGATTTCTATAACAGCTTACCTGTAAAATCCTTTTCTTGGAGTACATCACGGGACACAGAGGTCCCCCCCCCCCCTCTTTTGGGATTTGTGTATATTGCTTTGCTACAAAACTGAGGTACTCCTGGTAGGAGGAGTGGTTTTATAGGGAGTGAACTTCCTGTATTGGGTGTGCCAGTGTCCATCACCTGAAGGTGCCTATTTACCCATATAGTTAATAACTATGGCTCTGTGTCCCGCGATGTACTCCAAGAAAAGGATTTTAAAGGTAAGTTGTTATAAAAATCCTATTTTACTGCCTCCTAATACCTGACCCACCTACCCCCCCCCCCATACTTGAACCATCTACCACTCCGCCTAATACCTCACCCCTCTACCTCCCCTCCCCTCCTTATACCTTGCTGAACTACTTTTCCTCCTCATACCTGACTCACCTACCTCCCCCCCCTCCACATACGTAAACTAACTATTTCCCCCTCCTCATACCTGACCTGCCTACCCCTCCTCCTCATACCTCCCCTACCTACCTCCCTCTCATACCTGACCCAACTATCTCCCCCTCCTCATCCCTCCCCATACCTTACCCACCAACCTCCCCCTCCTCAAACCTGACCCACCTATCTCCCTCTCCCCATACCTGACCTACCTACCTCCCCTCCTCATACCTGACCCATCTACTTCCTTCTTCCTCATACTTGACCCACCTACCTCCCTCTCCTCATACCTAACTCAACTATCTCTCCTTCCTCATACCTGACCCATCTACCCCCCTGCTCATACCTGACCCACCTACCCCCTCCTCATAGATGACCCACCTACTCCCCCTCCTCATACCTCCCCATACCTTACCCACCAACCTCCCCCCTCCTCATACCTGACCCATCTACTTCCCTCCTTTTACCTCACCTATCTACCCCCCCTCTTACCTCCCCTACCTACCTCTCATCCTCATACCTTACCTACCTCTCCCTCCTCATACCTCAACCACCTACATCCCCCTCTTAATACCTGACCCACCCCCCCCCCCCTCCTCATACTTGACCCACCTACCCCTCCCCCTCATAACTCACCTATCTACCTACCCTCCTTATACCTTACCCAACTACCCCCCCTCCTCATACCTGACCCACCTATCTCCCCCTCCTCATACCTGACCCAACTATCTCCCCCTCCTCATACCTGACCCAACTATCTCCCCCTCCTCATACCTGACCCACCTACCCCTCCTCCTCATACCGCCTTCCTCCTCTTACCCGACACACCTTCCTCCTTCCTCCTCTTACCCGACACGCCTTCCTCCTTCCTCCTCTTAGCCGACACGCCTTCCTCCTTCCTCCTCTTACCCGACACGCCTTCCTCCTTCCTCCTTTTACCCGACACGCCTTCCTCCTTCCTCTTCTTACCAGACACGCCTTCCTCCTTCTTCCTCTTACCCGACACGCCTTCCTCCTTCCTCCTCTTACCCGACACGCCTTCCTCCTTCCCCCTCTTACCCGACACGCCTTCCTCCTTCCTCCTCTTACCCGACACGCCTTCCTCCTTCCTCCTCTTACCCGATACGCCTTCCTCCTTCCTCCTTTTACCCGACACGCCTTCCTCCTTCCTCTTCTTACCCGACACTCCTTCCTCCTTCCTCCTCTTACCCGACACGCCTTCCTCCTTCCTCCTCTTACCCGACACACCTTCCTCCTTCCTCCTCTTACCCGACACGTCTTCCTCCTTCCTCTTCTTACCCGACACTCCTTCCTCCTTCCTCCTTTTACCCGACACGCCTTCCTCCTTCCTCTTCTTACCCGACACTCCTTCCTCCTTCCTCCTCTTACCCGACACGCCTTCCTCCTTCCTCCTCTTACCCGACACGCTTTCCTCCTTCATCCTCTTACCTGACACGCTTTCCTCCTTCATCCTCTTACCTGACACACCTTCCTCCTTCCTCCTCTTACCTGATACGCCTTCCTCCTTCATCCCCTTAGCTGACCCCCCTACCATTTTACCATTTTTCTTCAGTATGGTCTTCCACTCGTCGCAAACAAATGAAATGCCGTTGAACTGCCTCTGCTCCTCGGGTAAAACAGGCATGCCTGGTCTTAGGAGGTTTTTCAGCTCCATTTCCTGTCTTGTTATGTTTCTCATGCCCTGAAAAAGTAAGAACAATTTGATGCATTAATAACCAGAAGACATGACCTCTGGGGGCCATTCCCCCTTTCTCCCCCCCCCCATATGGGCCATCCAAGTCCATTGTCAAGTCGTCAGATTGAGAGTCAGGGTGAGCGTGTACCTGAGATCTGCCAGTGGCTTTTCTCTCCTGTCTCCCAGCTCCTGAGTGCACATCACTATCACATAACAGAGCTCTGTAGCTAGGAGACATATAACTTCTCCCCAGGCCCCCAAACTGATGAGTCAGGTGTATAGTAAAGCTAAGGTGGGAATTATAAATGCTGCACAATTCTAAAAAAGTTAAGACTGGATATTCAGATTCTATTATAAATGTGGTCTTGTTGACTTCTCTTTAAGTGAAAAGATACGGTCTCACAAACATCATTTCTTCCCTTTATAAACACCCAAAGTGTAACGATAGGTGACAGCCATGTGTACAAAGACAGGCCTAGTATACATGTAATTTCTACTTACCTTTCTAGGTACATGAAATGGGGGTCGTGCCTCCCGTGCCTCCACTTCTTCCCAATTTATGCCATTGAAAAATCGGTGCTGTCTTATGTTAGAAACGGCCTCTTTTCGCTCGTTCTGATCTCTGCACAAGAGCTGTGGGAGGAAAGAAAACAGAAAAACATAAGATGACAGTAATAGTACAAAAATCCTATGAGATCTATTTATAAAGATCTGCAGCTTCCACACTCCTCACATCACAGGAAATACTCCACATGGCGCTGGCAATTCACATCCCAATAGTAAAAAGCGCAGTGTGGAGTCTGCGGAGTGTTCTCTGCATAATGCTGCAAAGAATAGTTGCTAATAGAAGAGTGCTGTTGCATGATGGTTCAAGGCCATGCAACAGGTTTCTCCCACCTCCTAGCACACTTTTTTACAGTCATTAGAAGGAACGTGGCTTCACTTGTTTCAGAGTCCTAAAGCAAGCGAAGTGCAAATCGTATTTTTTAAAGCACTGTGACTCATTGGCTGAGCCTATGGGGTTGATTTACTAAAACTGGAGAGTGCAAAATCTGGTGCAGCTATGCTCTCCGGTTTTAGTAAATCAACCCCTATATTGTTTACCTTCCTTGTATGTCACTACGTACCTTGTTTAGAAAGTCCACCAATTCGGGGTCAGCATTGTCTGGATAATGTGTCTGTAACGAAAACCTCCCCATATTATCCGTGTACGGATATTTACGAAAGGCGAACTGGTAGAGTATTACCCCCAAGGAAAAGTAATCCACCTTTGCGTCATAGGGCATACATCCAGTCATCTGTGGGAAAATAAGAGAGAGATGGGTTATGAGAACAAATCAGACTGGAAACTAGCAGCATCATTTAGAACGAGGCTCCATTACATTATCATGCTTTAGATACAGGTTTTCTTTAATTCAGGCTTAGTTTGGCCTACAACTGCTCTGTATATACAGGTTCTCTTTTATTCTGGACAGACATAATCTGGTCCTTTATAGCCATGTGTATACAGGTTCTCTTTGCCTTGTGCATGAGAATGGTCTTTTACTTACCTCTGGGGCCTCGTAGGGGGGTGTTCCGACTTTTTCCGTGTCCATCTTTGATCCAAACATATTGGTTGCTGACAAACCAAAGTCAGCAATTTTCACATGTCCGGTGCCATCAATAAGAATTTGGTCCGGTTTCAGGTCTCTGCAGAGAAAAGACAAGAGTTAGCTCTGTAGTTAAATTCTTTCTTTATAATTTCACATATATACCTCTCCTACCACCTCCCATACACAGCACAGTATGATCCAGAAAACAATCCTATCTATCATGAACTGATTGCACTACAAGGGCTGTATGATCATTAACCACTTGGCTACAGCTGTATGGCCATTTGTAAATGATGCTGCAGAAACAACTAGAACATAGACACGGTGTACAGAGGTGATTCAAACAGCTCAGTACCTTGTGAAAGCTATGACTGATTGTCCCTTCCCTTCCTCTTACAACTGAGGGAAGAGAAGAATTGTAGTAACTTCTGAATGGGGAATGAATGAGTGATAAGTAGCAGCAACTGATCCATTCGCTCATTTGCAATGACTGCAAGATTTTTTTTTACCTTTTTGCCCCCCTCCTATACATTTGATATTCACTCTATGTCTATCTGGCATGTATATTAACCCTTCATATCCTTTATCCTGCACATCTGTACATTAACCCCTTCACCCATTGGGGTGTCTACTTTTTAAAAAAAAGGGGTCATTTTGGGGGGGTTTTCATACTGTCCTGACTTTTTTTTTTACCAAAATGTTTGGTCTTTTCTCCTTTTAAATAGAAAAAATGAAAAAAAACTAATATTTAATAAATACTACCAAAAGAAAGCTCTATCTGTCTCACAAAAAAGATGTAAAATGTATTTGGGTTGTATCAGGGTTGCAAGATTACGCAATTGTTGGTCAAAGCATAAAGGCACTGAAAACTGTAATGCCCTGCACACACGGTCGGATTTTCCGTCGGAAAATGTGTGATAGGACCTTGTTGTCGGAAATTCTGACCGTGTGTGGGCTCCATCACACATTTTCCATCGGATTTTCCAACACACAAAGTTTGAGAGCAGGCTATAAAATTTTCCGACAACAAAATCCGTTGTCAGAAATTCCGATTGTGTGTACACAAATCCGACGCACAAAGTGCCACGCATGCTCAGAATAAATAAAGAGATGAAAGCTATTGGCTATTGCCCAGTTTATAGTCCCGACGTACGTGTTTTACGTCACCGCGTTCAGAATGATCGGATTTTCCGACAACTTTGTGTGACCGTGTGTATGCAAGACAAGTTTGAGCCAACATCCGTCTGAAAAAATCCTAGGATTTTGTTGTCGGAATGTCCGATCAATGTCCGATCGTGTGTACGGGGCATTACTCACTTGTACCAGTACAGGCTGGTACTCAAGTGGTTAAATAATTTGTTTTCATATGAATTGAACAATCCTCCCTTCTGGAAAATCCAATCAAATCAGCTATTTTCTTTATTGATTAATCAAAATGTTTCAAATGATCTAAGTTGCGTTCAACTGTCCTTTTATCCTATGTGTGTACGGCCAGCAGAAGGGCCGCCACAGACAATGGATGGAGGAGATTGAATGGGTAAGTGTGCACTTACTATTGTGCTTTTAACAAAAAAGGTTTAGTAACATTTTAGGTGTTGAGGAAGTGGGAGGGGAGAGGGGATTATTGTAAAATTATTAAGTTTTTAATGAAAAAGATACTTACCTATGAACCACACCCATGGAGTGCAGGGACTGCACACCACAAAGGAGTTCTGCTGACAAGAGTCTGATGGTAGAGATGTTATATTTCCCTTTGAAATACATGTGTTCTAGATTGCCGCCACTCAGATATTCCATTACATAGCATACGCAGTCCTGGGGAAGGAAATACAGAGAGGTTAATAAATGAATTTCAATTAGAAGGTGTAAATAAAAGTAATGTGATCTACTTCTCTACCAAAACACACTGCTTGACATCTATCTATCTATCTATCTATCTATCTACCCTGTTTCCCCGAAAATAAGACCTAGCGTGATTGTCGGTGATGGCTGCAATATAAACCCTACCCCCCAAATAAGCCCAAGTTAAAGGTTAAAGTCCTTGTAGGTCTTATTTTCAGGGAAATAAGGTAGGGCTTATTTGGGAGTAGGGCTTATATTGCAGCCATCACCGACAATCACGCTAGGTCTTATTTTGGGGAAACAGGGTATCTATCTATCTATCTATCTATCTATCTATCTATCTATCTATCTATCTATCTATCTATCTATCTATCTATCTATCTATCTATCTATCCTCTATCTCAGCTACATGTACAGATAAAAGTTATATTGCTCTATAATTTGTGGTACAGGTGACCAACCTCTGTTGTTTGACTAGAAAAGTGAGATCACTGACCCAGCAAACCTTGTGTGGCAAGGTTGCCTTGATTACAAGAATGTGGCTTTAAAAGCAATCAGTGTCTGTGCAACTGTGTTTTATATAAGTAATTCATATATTTCTTTCTTTTACCTTTTCCAGATAAAGACTTACCTCTGTTTGAAACGTAGCATAGGTGCGGGTACAGAAATGGTTGCTCCCAACCACCTGCAGGACTTCACTCTCAGTGCGGATGAAGAGCGGGTCATTAAGCAGAT
The DNA here is from genome assembly GCF_042186555.1 of Aquarana catesbeiana. NCBI lineage: Eukaryota > Metazoa > Chordata > Amphibia > Anura > Ranidae > Aquarana > Aquarana catesbeiana. The sequence goes on along the minus strand of NC_133326.1, from coordinate 47,242,736 downwards.
CGTCCTTTTTCACCATCTTCACAGCCACCAATGCTCTGGTGTCACGGTGGGTTGCCAGCACAACCTGTAAGAGAGAGACAGTTAATAAATCATCTTTTCCATGTGCTTCAGTTGTAACATCCTTACTATACATTGTTCATATTCTGTACTCAATTGTCTGCCTTTCTTTTCCCCTTTTATCTTTCCTTCTGGCTTGGTCATCTGACAAAATATTACCACCTGCTGTAAGTGTCTTTTAGAGCCTCCATCAGCTTTAATCAACACAGCAGCCTGGTTCTTAGGTGCCATAACCCAGAGTGACCAATCAGAATTCACTTTGCAAAGGTCATACAGGCATACCCCACTTTTAAGTAAACAATGGGACCAGAGCATGTATGTAAAACGAAAATGTACTTAAAGTGAAGCAATACCTTTTTTCACTTCTAGGCTGTAATGTGGGCATTGGGGGCTGTAGTGTGGGCATCAGGGGAGCACTCACATGTACAGTAAATAGGCTCATCTGATGCAAGGGGGAGCCGCTCCAATCCATCCCCTGGACATAGCACTGTGCGCAGAGGACAGTGCTGTGGAGAGGCTGGATGGCATTCTGTGGCTGACAGGAAAGCCAGAAGAACCACCGAGCGGATGTGATGTCACTGGAGGTGGGGTGGATACAGGAAGAGCACACTGGAACAGGACAGGCTACATGCTAAGAGCTTCAGTTCCGTCTACTGCAGCAGCATGGCGTGGGAATGTTTGTACTTGTGAGGCACTTTAGGTACACTCGCGGGTATGTTCGTACTCACGAGTGTAAATAAAGCCAGTGTCCGTAAAGCGGGGTATGCCTGTACTTGTTTTAGGTGAATTCTCACTGGTTGCTGCACTGTTAGCCAAAGTTTGACATGCAGCGAAGCTGAAATCAGGGGAAAACCCTTACCTATGCAATGGGGTCTTTTTCTATCCTGCAAGGGTTAACTGCTTGTTTTGCCTGTGGAGGCGGAGGAATAAGGTGATATACTTTATTCCTTACCCTGATTCCTCCTCACTGCACGACTGCCACGCCAAAGCCTTTTTACTTCACTGCCCAGGCGATCGCAGCTCTCTGACATCATCCCACACAGTGCAGAACCAACAGTCCTGGATTGTATGGGAGGGTGCCGAGGGTCGTGGGACATTGGAGGAGAGCATTGGCTGCCAGGTGAGCAAGGGATAAGGTGATGGTATCATCTCATTCATCACACCTTGGCAAAATGATGATCCCAGGGTGTACAGCCCCTTCTAAAATCAAATCTTTGGTCACTTACCTTTCCGTAGCTTCCCTCTCCAATTGTCTTGTGGAAGATGAAGCTCTCCAGACTCAGACATTCTTTATGGGCTGCTGCCCATTCTGCAGGAGTTGGTTTGTGTTCTGCAGTGGCTGATACGTGGTCTGTTGGGGCCGGTACATGGACTGTACGGGCCAGAAGATTTTCCTTAGTGTGGATTGATGTTGTCCCACTAACTTCTAGAGAGAGAAAGAGAAATTAAGTTTAGTACCCTGTCTCCATACAAATCATATTACTCAATTTACTTCTATTGGCAATTCACGCCTCCAAAACAGAGAACTGTTAAAAAGAGGTATGATGGAAATAGAAAGTCTGACTCCAACTATAATTTGTTTTTGACCATTGAATAAACAACAAATCGGTGATTAGCCCTTATTATGCTGCCAAAAAAATGACTCCAATCCAAACCGTGCCCTTACCTGATTTACTAAAGGCAAATAGACTGCTCCAGAATTAGAAAATGAGGCAAAGCTTCACTTTGCAAAGAGTACCCAATCACATGCAAGGAAAATAAATAAATAAAAACATTTTTGCTTCATATGATTGGATGATGAAAGTCAGTTGAGCTTCTGCTCATTTACTAAGCTCTGGAGCAACTGCACTTTGCAAAGTGCACAGTCTATTTGCCTTTAGTAAATCAACCCTTTGTCTCAGCCAATGAGTAGGGAGAGACCCAGGAGAGCTGCTGCTCTTGTGCACATCGCTGGATCAAGATTGGAATCCGATAACAGTAGTGGGAGGCTGAGCCAGAAGCTGCAAACTGAAAGTTTTTTTACCTTCTTGCATAGAATGTATGAAGGTAAAAGAACTTTCAGCCTCTAGAACCACTTTAAGTGTAATTTACATTTTTAAATGTTCCCTATAACAACAAAGATCTTCACTTTTTGGGTTCAGATTTGCTTAAAGGCCAAGAATACCTTTATGAAAAAAATAATGAATGCACATATTCTTGCATGAAAAAAATGTGCATGCATTATTTTTTAACAGAAGCCTGCAGAGCATTGCACCCTCGATGACTGGATCATAGGTGCACAGTCCGTCACCTGCAGCCAAGCCCTACAGCTTTCTGCCTGTACCTCTGTATGGGCTGTCAGTTTGAGAACTCGTTCACACATCGCATAGCAGAAACAAGCATGTTATGTTGTGTGATTTTGTGTGTCGCACATAGGGCAGCCCATTCACTTCAATGGGCTAACCTATGTGGGTTTGTCACCCAAAAGAAGCTCCTGCTCCTCTTTGGGCGTCAAGCGTAGCGTGATTTTTTAAACTTGCCTTTTGTGACAATTGCCAGACAATTCTGTTGTATGACAATCGTGGCGGAATTGCAAAACAGTGATTCTGCCGGAGATTCCTAATTGCAAAGTGTGAATGGGGCCTGCAAGCTGCAGGGCTTGTAAATGAACAATGAAGGGCGCTCATCAGCGCACTCACAGTTCATTAAAAAAAACATGCCTTTTGCAGGACAGGATTCTTGTAATTTTCCCACTCACAGACTCCTATGAATGAATGGCACAGTGGGGCGAGAAGAGACCTGTACAGTTGTGCTTTTTTTTAAATGTGACAGCAGATGTGGCAAAAGAACTCTATCACAGGGCGGGGGGGGGCTATGGCGGTGGGAGGTGGATAAATAGGAGCATGTAACATACTACATCCTAAATACAGGGGTAACGTGTAACCTGCTTTCACAGGTGAATATAGCCTTTAAAATGTTATTTTTTTTTTTACCAAAATATGTAGCTGAATACATATTGGCCTAAATTGATGAGGAAATTAGATTTAAGTAAAAAAAAAAAAAAAAGTTGGATATGTTTTATTGCAGAAAGTAAAATATATTGTTTTTTTTTTAAATTGTTGCTCTTTTTTTGTTTATAGCGCAAAGAATAAAAACCACAGATGTGATCAAATACCACCAAAAGAAAGCTCTATTTGTGGGAAAAAAAAGTGCACCAATTTTATTTGGGTACAGCGTCGCACGACCGCGCAATTGTCAGTTAAATTAACGCAGTGCTGTATTGCAAAAAATGGCCTGGTCATTAAGGGGGTAAAACCTTCTGGGGCTGAAGTGGTTAACACCCCAAAAATCAAATATATTGCAGCTTATCAATCCTTAGTTGTGGTGTCTGCATTTGTTTTCTTTTTCTAGGCATTTTTTCTGTTATATCACCTGGTGATCCAGCCAGTAACACACTTCCTGTCTTAAAGTGTCTGCATTCCAGGTGAAGTAGTAAAACAGACACCTTTCTGACAGCAGCATTGTCAGTCTGGGGAGAGAGTAGAGTTATGCCGCGTACACACGATCGGGATTTTGGTCGGATAAAGATATGATGGCTTTTCCGATGGGATTCCGCTCAAGCGTGCCTTGCATACACACGGTCAAACAAAAGTTCGCTGAACTTTCGTCTGTAAAGAACGCGGTGACGTACACTACGACGAGACGAGAAAATGAAGTTCAATGCTTCCGAGCATGCGTCAAATTTTTTCGGCGCATGCGTAGGAATTTTGCGTGTCGGAATTTCTACAATCGGATTTTCGGATAGGAACTTTTTCCGACCGAAAAATTGAGAACATGCTCTCAATCTTGTGCTGGCTGGAATTCGGCCAGCAAAAGTCCGATGGAGCATACACACGGTCGCATTTTCCGACCAAAAGCTCACATCAGTCTTTTGCTGGCAAAATTTCCGACCGTGTGTACGCAGCATTAGACTAATAGATCTAGATGGATTTGACTAACAATTTCAGGCTCCATACACACTGGAGCTCATAAACGGCCGTTTTTTGGAGTTTGGGCATTTATTTTAACAGCCCATAAACTCCCCTCTATGTTATCCTATGTGTCCATGCACACATGAGCGTTTTTGGACATTTATCAGCAGTGGAGTTTATGGGCTGTTTTCTGAAAGCCTTAAAATCGCGTTGAGGAGCTGTTTTTCTGACCACAAAAAAACACCTAAAAACATTAAACGTTGATAAACGCTCAAAAACGTCGCTCACCAGCATTTTTTAATGTTTTCGATCCATTGGAAAAAAAAAAAACATTGAAAAACCCACTGCAAAGCTACTGACGCTTTTATAAAGTTATTCTAACATCCAGTGTGCCTGAGGCCTAAAGGTGAACTCCAGGTAACACTTTATAAGCAGTTACAGCAACAGATTTTTTTTTTTTTTTTTTCCATTTGGGATAAAGGATTTACATAAATGTATGAAAGCTGCCACTTGTAAGAACCCCTGTCAGTATTAAATGGCAGGTCTCAACCCTCTAACTGTTTCCTTGTCTCGATAACTTGATCTTCTATTGGATTTTTAAAAAATAACAGACTTCCTACCCGGATCACAAGGTGAAAAAAAGAAAAACGAATGCAGTTACCACATCTAAGAATTGATGAGATGCAATTTTGCAACATTTTTGTTTTTGAGTTTAACCCCTTCCCGCCGAGCGTACGCAGATGTGCCGCCTCGGCTTTCGGGGGTTATACCGGGATGATGCCCGCAGCTGCAGGCACCATCCCGGTACCGTTTTTTAGAGCCGGCGATCGGCTTTCCAGGGATAACAACCGATGCAGCTAAAAGCCGCTCAGCTGTTATACCACAGAAGCGGGAGGGGACGTCCCCCCCTCCCGCTGCTCTTACCAGGCCTCCCGTTCCACCAGGAGGCCCGATCGACAATCCACCTCCGGCGGCCAGGGACAGACTGGAACGAAGCCGTAAGCGGCTTCATTCCAGTCTCCTGAATGTAAACAAGGAAGAGACGTCATGACGTCACTTCCCGTTTACTCGGCTGCCAATGGCGCCAGTTTAAAAAAAATATACAGTATTCAGATACACCGTTTTCGGTGATCTGAATACTTTGAAGTGCAAAGGAGGGAATGGAGGTCTCTTAGACCCCCGATCCCTCCATAAAGAGTACCTGTCACCACCTATTACTGTCACAAGCGATGTTTACATTCCTTGTGACAGCAATAAAAGTGATCAAATTTTTTTTTTTTAAACATAATTTATTAATATAAAAATAAATGAAATAAATAAGAAAACATTTTTTTAAAGCGCCCCTGTTGCCGCGAGCTGGCGCAGCAAAGAAAACTCATACAGAAGTCGCGCCCGCAAATGTAAACAGTGTTCAAATCACACATGTGAGGTATCGCCACGATCGTCAGAGCGAGAGCAATAATTCTAGCACTATACCTCCTCTGTAACTCTAACCTGGTAACCTTAAAAAAAAATTCAAGCATCGCCTATAGAGATTTTTAGGTACCGTAGTTTGTCGCCATTCCACGAGTGCGTGCAGTTATAACACGTGACATGTTTGGTATCTATTTACTCGGTGTAACATCATCTTTCACATTATACAAAAAATTGGGCTAACTTTACTGTTTCGTTTTTTTAAAATTCGTGAAAGTGTCCCTTTTCCCAAAAAGTTGCGTTTAAAACACAGCTGCACAAATACCGTGTGATATAAAATATTGCAACAATCGCCATTTTATTCTCTAGATTCTCTGCTAAAAAATATATATATAATGTTTGGGGGCTCTAAGTAATTTTCTAGCAAAAAAATACGGATTTTAAACACCAAACAGGCTTAGTCATGAAAGGGTTAATATCACTTTAAGACCTGAAGTTGATGGAGAAATGCCCTTTGCCCCCTTATATACTATATGAATTCTATTATAATCCTTACTTGCTGCATCTGTCCTTTTCTTCTTCCAGGGTTGTCCCTCACATTCATCCTGTTGGGGGGATTTCCTCTTCTGTCCAGTGCCATTGTTGGCTGCGGAGCTTTCTGCTCTCTCCTGTCTGCTTTGCTTCCTTGGAATTTCTCCTGTCTCTGCAAAGCGATCTGCACTGTCCTCTTTGTTTCTCTTCCTTGGAGCTTTGCCTGTCTTCTCAGCAAGGCTCCTTGTGTCCTCAGAAGGTTTGCTTTGCTTCCTCTGAGTCATGTCTGACTCCTCAGCTCTCTCACTAGCGCTATAAAATATTTCATCTCTGCTGCGCTTTCTGGTATTCACATCCAGGCCTGTAGGTGTGACACCACTGGGCTTTTCCTCTTTTCTGACATCTCTTTTCTCCACAAATTTCCACAGGGAGGGTGGAGGTGGTGGCAGCTTCCTCTTATACCTCATAGGTGCATGCGTTCTGAATGGCGTTCTGTGCCCTTTTGGTCTTAGTAGGCGGTTCAATTTAAACCAATCCTCAGAAGGGTTTTGTTGCATGTACATAGCCATTTCTGCCCTACCTCTCTCAACAGTGGTAAGAATGCGCTCTTCGGTACTCACATCCTGCCCTGTAGATGTGACACCGCTGGGCTCTTCCTCTTTTCTGACATCTCTTTCCTCTAAAGGTTGCCCTAGGGAGGTTGTAGCTGGTACCACCTTCTCCTTATTCCTCCTAGGTGCATTTTGTCTGGGTTGCCTTCTAGTCATTTTATAAACTGTATATATCTAAATGCAATGAATATATATAGATAGATCTGCAATCAGATTCTATAAAAAGTATAGGTAATGTAATCAAAACAATAACTGACACAGAGCCAACTGTTTTCACGTCTTTACTCTGCAAAGTTCTAGTTTGAACTGGCCGCAGAAAGGTAAACAACTCTTCTTATAAGCCACTCCCCTCTATGACGTCACAGTTTCAACCGTCAACCTCAGCTGCATGGAATTCTGGGTAATGCTGTGTGCGGCATGACATCCTTTGTTCCTGTTTATATGATACAACAGGAGATCTCAGGAATCACAAGACCCCGGATTATTTTGCTTATAAAGTAGAATAAGATAACATGAGGACCATTTTCTGTATTTTCCATGAGTGATCTGTATATTAATGAGAATTCGTCAGCTATTTAAAGCTTCCAAAGCAAGAATCTCTCCATTAATACATACCAATATGTTTATATTATTATAATGATTTATTTTATAGTGCTATTAAATAATTGAATCTTCTAACATTTCGTCCATCTGGAATGGTTTCTCTATGGAGAAACAACCCTGGCAATGAAGTCACCATCATCGGGGGGTAATACAGACTGTACACAGGGATCCTGACTTCATAAACACATTATTTATGGTTTTGTATTTGTTTGCCCACATTAAAGCGGTTGTATACCCCTTTAGAACATTTTTACCTACAGGTAGGCCTATAATAAGACTTACCTGTAGGTAAAACGAATATCTCCTAAACCTGTACGGTTTAGGAGATAGTCACCTTGCATGCAGCCGCTGACGTGAACGGCGCATGCGCTCTGAAGGTGCGGCGGATGTTGCCGGAAATTGCCAAAACGGAGGACTCCCCCGCGCACGGGTCTACAACAGTTTTATATATGGAGGGAGAGCGATGTGATTCCAGTAACTGGCGCTGAACAGGCTTTGCTTTGCTTTGTCATAGGTTGAGCGGTGTGATTTCATCCAATAATACAAAGGCTCTGCCGATCACAGCTCCGCCTTTCAATGAGCTGAAGGTCTTGGTTCTAGGCATGTTCTGTGTGTTGCCGGGAGAACAGGGGAGACCTCCATGTGTCTCTATGCTGTGCATTCTCCTAGAAACAGCGGCCACCCGGGAGAAGGTGAGGGAGCAGAAGGACATCCGGGGATAGGGGAATGCGGACATGGCGCTGCTGTAGGAGCGGTGGTAGGCCGCTGGGTGAGGATGGGGAGAAGCTCCACACAGAGGTGAGGGGGGTCAGTGTATGTGGGGTCAGTCTGTAGGTGGGGGGGGGGGGGAGATCAGTGTATGTGGGGTCAGTCTGTAGGTGGGGGGGGGGGGGAGATCAGTGTATGTGGGGTCAGTCTGTAGGTGGGGGGGGGGATCAGTGTATGTGGGGTCAGTCTGTAGGGAGGGGGGGGGGGGGGGAGATCAGTGTATGTGGGGTCAGTCTGTAGGGGGGGGGGGGGGAGATCAGTGTATGTGGGGTCAGTCTGTAGGTGGGGGGGGGGGGGGAGATCAGTGTATGTGGGGTCAGTCTGTAGGTGGGGGGGGGGGGGGAGATCAGTGTATGTGGGGTCAGTCTGTAGGTGGGGGGGGGGGATCAGTGTATGTGGGGTCAGTCTGTAGGGAGGGGGGGGGGGGAGATCAGTGTATGTGGGGTCAGTCTGTAGGTGGGGGGGGGGGGGAGATCAGTGTATGTGGGGTCAGTCTGTAGGTGGGGGGGGGGGGGGGAGATCAGTGTATGTGGGGTCAGTCTGTAGGTGGGGGGGGGGGGATCAGTGTATGTGGGGTCAGTCTGTAGGTGGGGGGGGGGGGGGAGATCAGTGTATGTGGGGTCAGTCTGTAGGTGGGGGGGGGGGATCAGTGTATGTGGGGTCAGTCTGTAGGTGGGGGGGGGGGGGGGAGATCAGTGTATGTGGGGTCAGTCTGTAGGTTGGGGGGGGGGGGGAGATCAGTGTATGTGGGGTCAGTCTGTAGGTGGGGGGGGGGAGATCAGTGTATGTGGGGTCAGTCTGTGGGGGGAGATCAGTGTATGTGGGGTCAGTCTGTAGGTGGGGGGGGGGAGATCAGTGTATGTGGGGTCAGTCTGTAGGTGGGGGGGGGGAGATCAGTGTATGTGGGGTCAGTCTGTAGGTGGGGGGGGGGAGATCAGTGTATGTGGGGTCAGTCTGTAGGTGGGGGGGGGGGGGAGATCAGTGTATGTGGGGTCAGTCTGTAGGTGGGGGGGGGGAGATCAGTGTATGTGGGGTCAGTCTGTGGGGGGGGGGGGGATCAGTGTATGTGGGGTCAGTCTGTGGGGGGAGATCAGTGTATGTGGGGTCAGTCTGTGGGGGGGGGGGGGGGGGATCAGTGTATGTGGGGTCAGTCTGTAGGTGGGGGGGGGGGGAGATCAGTGTATGTGGGGTCAGTCTGTAGGTGGGGGGGGGGGGAGATCAGTGTATGTGGGGTCAGTCTGTAGGTGGGGGGGGGGGATCAGTGTATGTGGGGTCAGTCTGTAGGTGGGGGGGGGAGATCAGTGTATGTGGGGTCAGTCTGTAGGTGGGGGGGGGGGGGAGATCAGTGTATGTGGGGTCAGTCTGTAGGTTGGGGGGGGGGGGGGGAGATCAGTGTATGTGGGGTCAGTCTGTAGGTTGGGGGGGGGGGGAGATCAGTGTATGTGGGGGTCAGTCTGTAGGTGGGGGGGGGGGATCAGTGTATGTGGGGTCAGTCTGTAGGTTGGGGGGGGGGGAGATCAGTGTATGTGGTGTCAGTCTATAGGTGGGGGGATCAGTGTATGTGGGGTCAGTTGGTTGGGGGGGGGGGTCAGTGTAAATGGCATTAGTCTGTAGGTTGGGGGGTGCACTGTGTATTGGGACTTAACTCTTAGCATGCCTTTACTTTTTTTAACAAAGGTGGTTTATTCCTGGAATTCAGCTTTAACCAACCACTTGCCTACCGCAATACAAATCTAATCGTTGCAGTTTTAAAGTGGTTTACTGGGATTATGGTTGAAGATATGAGCCATAACACTGGTACCTTCTTTTTCTGCAGACAGCCGGCTTTCTCTTGAAACTGGTCTGAGCGGCTTATAAGCCGCTGGGCCAGTTTCCGATGTGGTGGGAGGGGACATCAAATCCCCCCCCCCCCCCCCGCCAGTGCTTCTCAGGCTTACCGTTATCGCCGAGAGACGATAACGGTATATCAAAGAGTTAGCGATCTTTTGTTTTTAAAGGTAAAGAGATTTGAAGTCTTTTTGACTCCATCTCTCTCTATAAAGAGGACAAATAAAAAGTAAAAATAAGCACCCCTTCCCTCTGCACTCACTCTCAGAAACGAACGCATACATAAGTCGCGCGCGTATGTAAAGGGTGTTCAAATCACACATGTGAGTTATCGCTGCGAATGTTAGAGCCGAAGCAATAATTCTAGTGCTAGACCTCCTCTGTAACTCTAAACAGGTAACCTGTAAGGTAACCGGATGTGAGTGAGGAAAAGCCGATAAACGGCTCTTCCTGTTTACACTGTGATCAGCTGTGATTGGCCACGTGGTTCTAGCAAAAAATACTGATTTAGGCTCAGTTCACGCTGCAGCAATGTCCGACATCGGATGTGATTTGCACCGCACTGCATGCGATGTCTTTGCGATGCGGAATTTGCATCGCATTCGGACCAAGCTCACATAGGACCCTTTTTTTGGCCCGCACCAGAATCAGATCGCATGGGTGTTCACACCTGTGCGATCTGATTCCTGTCCAAATTGATAGTTCGCACTGCGATCTGATTTGGGGGTGTCATTAACTTTTAGTTGACACTCCCAGCAGTGCACATGAACTGTCGCTGGGAGACATGCGATGTGAGAACCCCCAGTGGATTTGCAGGGTTCCCGCATCACTGCAGTGTGCCCCGAGCAAAAAGTGTCAGAAAAAGTCTGGTCTTCAAATTGTTAATTGAAAAGAAATGTTGTTTCCTGTGATCTACACAGTCATCCAGGAGTGATACAATCTTGGTGAGGATGACAGACATTTTAAACTTTTAAAAGCAAAAGTCCAGCCCAGAAGCCGGCACCAAAGGTTCTTTTTGTTGTCCCTCTGAGTCTGATTTCATTTTCTTACTAAAAGGGTTTTCAATTTTGTCCAGTGAGAGTTCTTCATTAACCAATTGGAGAATTGGAAGGGAGCGCATCAAGTGTGAGAAATATTAATGGAAGCTTTAAATGAACTGTTACCACTGCGTCAATGTGTGCCAGAACCTTCAGGCATCATTAGGCCTTGTTAACATTAAAGTGATTGTAAACTTTAGTTTTTTGTTGTTTTTTTTAAATACTCGCCTCCTCCGTGCAGTTCGTTTTGCACAGTGTGGCCCCGATCACCGTCTTCTGGGGTCCCCCGGCGGTGCTCGCGACTCTTCCCTGCATCGGTAAACCCCCTGGGAGAAGCGATCTCCCGGGGGGTTACCTTGCGGGCGCGCTCCCAAGTCCAGCATTTGCATGCATAAGCACAGAATGCCGAACTTGGTCCTGCCCCCCTGGGGCCCGCGTCATTGGATTTGATTGACAGCAGCGGGAGCCAGTGGCTGCGCTGCTATCAATCTATCCAATCAAGAGCCGAGAACCCCGGGCAGAGAGGTGCAGCGTGTTTCCGCCGAGGGAACAAAGGGCTCAGGTGAGGAAAATGGGGGGGGGGGGCAGTCAGTGTCAGAAGTTTTTTCACCTTTTAATGCATAGGATGCATTAAGGTGAAAAAAACACAAGGGTTTACAACCCCTTTAATGCTGCTTTGAATTTGTGCAACTTCATCTGAAATCACATTATTTCAATGCCACATGTCACTGCGATTTGAAAGACATCTGTGTGGCTTAATGCACAGATGTCTATTGACGTCGCACCAGAAATTGGCAAAAGTAGTGCAGGAACTACTTTTGCAAATTAGTGCGGCGCTGCAAAGTTGGCCTTGTGCCAGTTTGAACGGTGCCATTGCCAGCAATAGGCTGTAACTTGTCATGTCAAATCGCATGACAAATCATTCCCTTGTGTGTGTTTTGGCTGCTAAAGGGTTAGTTCTCCCTTCCAAAATAAAAAAAAAACAAACAAAAACTTGCCTGTGCTGGTAAGGGGCGGCAGCCTGTAGATGAGAACAAACTGTGCAGCTTTGACCAAAGTTAAGCCCCCATGTTATACATTCTGTTTTTTAATCCGTTATTTGGTTTCCTAGGTTGAAATTTTTGTGATATAAAATATTGGGGGGAAACCATGGCAGGTTTGCTTTGTTACAAATACAATGAAGATTTTGGTACCGTCTACCCTTCTCCTACATGTAAAAATCATAACTTTTTTTTTTTTGCTAGAAAATTACTCAGAGACCCTAGGGAATAGAATGGTTATCTTGAACGTTATTTGCGCAGAAATTTTTCAAACATGTTTTATTTGTAAAAATAAAAACGTTTCATGCATTAAAAAAACCCAGTAAAGTTAGCCCAATTTTTTTGTTTATTGTGAAAGATGATGTTACGCCGAGTAAATAGATACCTAACATGTCATGCTATAAAATTGCACACACTCGTGAAATGGTGCCAAACTTCTGTACTTAAAAATCCCCATAGGGGACGGTTTAAAATTTTTTACAGGTTACCTGTTTAGAGTTACACAGGAGGCCTTGAACTAGAATTATTGCTCTCGCTCTAACGTTCGCAGCGATACTTCACATGTGTGGTTTGAACGCTGTTTACATATGCAGGCGCGACCTACACTTTAAATGTTTTTACTTTTTATTTTTATATTTTGATGCTTTCTTTTTACATTTTCTTTTTTTTTTTTCACTTTTATTCCTATTACAAGAAATGTAAACCTCCCTTGTAATAGGAATAGGGCATGACAGGTCCTCTTTACAGTGAGATCTGGGGACTATAAGTCCCCAGATCTCGCCTCTAGGCTGGGAAGCCTGAGAAAAAAAAAACAATCTTGGCTTCCCAGCCGAGGCAGCAAAGTTTTTTTTCAAATCCAGGAGGCCGGGCGTGACGTCATAACATTGCGCCCAGACTCCGAGCAATCATAGAGACTTCGGGGAACATTTGGCCCGCCGGAAATCTCTATGGTAAACATTTGGCACCAGGTGATAACTTCTCCGGCTCGCACCGGAGGTCGACGGGAGGGGGGGGATGTACCCTTCTGCCACCTGTAAGAACAATCAAGCAGTTGAACAGCCACTATGATTGTTCCTACGGTGAACGGAATCTCCGGCTGTAAAAGAAGATATCTGAATGATGCCTGTAACTACAGGCATCATTCAGATATCACCACTCAAAGTCTGCAACGTCCTATGACGTTTATCAGGCAGGAAGTGGTTAAAAGTAACAAACCTGTTATACTTACCTGCCCTGCTCAGGGATTTTGCACAGAGCAGCCCAGATCCTCCTCTTCTCGGTTCCTTCTTTGGCTCTCTTGGCCCCTCCCTTCCCCCTGTCGAGTGCCCTCACAGCAAGCAGCTTGCTATGGGGACACCCAAACCCAGCTGTAGCGGTGTGTGTCCATGCAGACACTGAGCCACTGTTTGGCCCCACCCCTCTCTCTCTCCTGATTGGTTAACTGAATTTGTTTGACAGCAGCGGGGACCAGTGGCGCCGCTGCTGTCTCAGCCAATCAGGAGGGAGAGTCGTGGATGGCCATGGCACTTGTGAACATCACTGGACAGAGCTGGGGCTCAGGTAAGTATTGGGGGGGCTGCTGCACACAGTTTTTTTTATCTTGATGCATTAAGATAAAATAAACCTTCTGCCTTTAGAATCGCTTTACAATGTGTGTCCAAGCTTTGCTTGTCAGAATGACCTGGTATTGATCTGTGACTGGAAGCTTCTGAAGGTATGTACACATCTAGGTACTTGCATTTCATGCCTGCAGCAGTCTCCCCCTATAAATCCGTATCACACTTGCCTATATCCTTGTAACCTTTTGCTCACACTTACTATTTTTGTGCTGCCTGGTTCCCATTCCTGTGCCACCATTTTATAAATGTCAGAGCATTGTCAAAGCAAGGTGGAAAGTGAATGGGATGGGAGCATTGTCAGAGGGAGGTGGAAAGGGAATGGGATGGGAGCATTGACAGAGGGAGGTGGAAAGGGAATCGGATGGGAGCATTGTCAGAGGGACAACTCCACTCCTTCACTCTGCAGCCACACCCCTCTCGAGAGACCACTTCCTCCTGGATACCATCTTCTGGTGCATCACCCAATGCTCTCCCCTCCCCCGATTATTGTATTTCCGGGGAGATCTCCTCCCCATGTGAGGGAAGTGCTCTGACTGGTCAGTAGTGGTTGGATGACTCTGCTCTCTGTACTCTCATCAGCCTATGCCACCACTATACCATGTTTTCTCAGGCTGGTGGAGGACCTATTATTGGGGGCACCTCACACCCTTCCACAGAGATATAATGGGGCCGCCATGAAAATGCTCCTTAGCTGTGTGTTGTGTAATTGCAGAACCTCCTGAGGTGGGACAAGCCTGGAGATCCCAGCTGACAGCAATTCTCGGTGAGAGTGATGAAGGCAGAGTCAGCCAGGCAGTCGGCATTTTCTGAATGACACTCTGGGAATGGCCTGTGGAAAGGTTCGGAGCCTTTTCCAAGTTTATGGTGTAGTAATGTGCGTTATATGAAGGCCGCTGCTTGTCATCAATGGCCCGACCACACCCTAATGTCCCTCAAAGCAGACATGACCTTCTATTGTCACCTCACTCAGGGAAGTGGCCTTCATGAATTGGGGGACATTCAATATGAACGCACAGCACCGTGTATATCGGGGGGGCAAACATTCTACACAAAGGGCCAGTTTACACCTTAGGGGGGGCTGGACTGTGACCCGTGGGAGTAAAATATGGAATATAGAATAATGTCCCAACAATGGTGTCAGTGAGAAGAATAATGTCCCCTCATTAGTGTCAGTGGGAGGAATAGTTCCTTGTCATTGAAGTTTGCGGGAGGAATAGTTCCTCATCATTGGTGTCAGTAGAAATATTGCCCCACACAAAGGGCCAGTTTACTGCACTTTACACCTTAGGGGGCTGGACTGTAACCCATGGGAGTAAAAGATGGAATATAGAATAATGTCCCAACATGGGTGTCAGTGGGAGGAATAGTTCCCCATCACTGGTGTCAGTGGGAGGAATAGTTCCCCATCACTGGTGTCAGTGGGAGGAATAGTTCCCCATCACTGGTGTCAGTGGGAGGAATAGTTCCCCATCACTGGTGTCAGTGGGAGGAATAGTTCCCCATCACTGGTGTCAGTGGGAGGAATAGTTCCCCATCAATGGTGTCAGTGGGAGGAATAGTTCCCCATCACTGGTGTCAGTGGGAGGAATAGTTCCCCATCACTGGTGTCAGTGGGAGGAATAGTTCCCCATCACTGGTGTCAGTGGGAGGAATAGTTCCTTATCATTGGTGTCAGTGGGAGGAATAGTTCCTCATCATTGGTGTCAGTGGGAGGAATAGTTCCTCATCATTGGTGTCAGTGGGAGGAATAGTTCCCCCATCATTGGTGTCAGTGGGAGGAATAGTTCCTCATCATTGGTGTTAGTGGGAGGAATAGTTCCTCATATAAGTGGGAGAACTAGTGTACCCAGGCCCAGATGAAGGCAAGCAACAGGCCACATTCAGCCCCCGGGCCGCAGTTTGGAGACTACTGGTGTATATTGCAGTGGGAATGACAGCACGTCACCGCAGTGCAATGATAGAAATTACCTCAAATCACCTCAGGCCATTTTCGCATCTTATTACCATCCCCATCCTCCGACTCTGAGATTAAATACCAAGAATGAGCTCAGGAGAGTTCACGTCCTTCTTCAAACCCAGAAGGAGTTTGACCCCACCAGGAAGGTATCACCTGTGCTGGGCCAATCCTAACCCTCCAAGGCATTTCCCCTCCCCCACAGCCACACCTATACAATGGGAAAGTATGATTGGCCCAGAACATTACTATATCCATACACTGACAGCACCGGGCTGTACTATATAAATACACAGAGTGATATGACTGGGCTGTACTATATACACACAGTGGTAAGACTGGCCTTTACTATATACAGTGCGGTGCAAAAGTTTTAGGCAGGTGTGAAAAAATTCTGTAAATGAAGAACGATTTCAGAAATAGAAATGGTATTAGATTATTTATTATCAAATAACAAAATTTAAAGTAAATGAACAGAAGAGAAATACAAATCAAATCAATATTTGGTGTGACCACCCTTTATCTTCAAAACAGCATCAGTTCTTCTAGGTACACTTGCACACAGTTTTTGAAGGAACTCGGCAGGTAGGTTGTTTCAAACATCTTAGAGAACTAACCACAGATTTTCTGTGGTTGTCGACTGCCTCAGATCCTTTTGTCTTTTCATGTAATCCCAGACAGACTCCATGATGATGAGATAAGGGCTCTTTGGGGGCCAAACCATCATTTGCAGGACTCCTTGTTTTGCTTTACACTAAAGATAGGCCTTGATGACATTGGCTGTATGTTTGGGGTCATCGTCCAGCTTCAGAATACATTTGGGGCCAATCACACACCTCCCTGATGGTATGGCATAATGGATAAGTATCTGTCTATTTCTCAGCATTGAGGACATCGCTGATCCTGACCAAATCTCCAACTCCATTTTGCAGAAAAGCAGCCCCAAACTTGCAAGGAACCTCCACCATGCTTCACAGTTGCCTGCAGACACTCATTATTGTACTGCTCTCCAGCCCTTCATGAACAAACTGCCTTCTGCTACAGCCAGATATTTAAAATTTTGACTCATCAGTCCAGAGCACCTGCTGCCATTTTTCTACACCCCAGTTCCTATGTTGCATGCATAGTTGAGTCACTTAGCCTTGTTTCAACATCGGCGGTATGGCTTATTGACCGGAAATCTTCCAGGAAGACCACCTCTGGCCAGATTTCTCTGAACAGTAGATGGGTGTACCTGGCTCCCACTGGTCTTAGCCAGTTCTGTGCTGATGGAACTTCTGGACATCTTCCGATGTCTGAGGGATGTAAGTATGATCTGCTTCATTAAGTTTCCTTGGCTGACCACTTCGTCTATGATCCCCAAAGTTTGCCATTTCTTTGTGCTTCTTCAAAAGAGCTTAAGCAGCACGTTTTGAAATCCTTGCTTGGGAAAGACCTTGCTGATGCAGTATAACTACCTTGTCTTGTTCCTGTGCTCAGTCTTGTAATGGTGTATGACCTGTGACATGAAACGGTCTTCTACAACCTCCCCTTATGAGCAGAGTTTGGTTGTTCCTCACCTACAGCCTTCTACACAGCTGTTTTAGTTAATGCCTGTGTTTCAACTTACATATGAAATTGATGATCCTGAGCACTTGCTTGTTATAATTGGCTAATCATATACCTGACTCTATCCCTATAAAATGCCTCATCCCTACTAAACTGTCAGAAACCATGAACAGACCGAGACAGAAGTACAGATAAATCAAACTTGTTTATTAATAGTCAAAAATAGACCCCTCCCCCTTGGAGGACCACCAGGCTTGAGGGGAAAACGTCTATGGAAATCACAGAGGAGGACAGGGGCATGTACGTCTGAGGATGAGACCCAAGAGTGTCCCTCCGCACCATACCCTTTCCAATGCACCAGGTACTGTATGCTCCTACGGGAGTCAAGATTGCACTGTACTTCATACTCCTCACGGTTCTCAACCTGTACAGGGTGAGGCCGTGGCACGGAGGTGGTAAAGCGGTTGCAGACCAAAGGTCTTAATAAGGAGACATGAAATACATTGAGGATACGCATATTAGAAGGAAGGTCTAACACGTAAGCCACTGGGTTAATTCTGCGGCTTATACGGAAAGGCCCAATAAACCGAGGTGCAAACTTCAGAGAGGGAACACGAAGTCGGAGGTTGCGAGATGACAGCCAAACCCTGTCCCCAGCCTGGTAGGAAGGCGCAGGCATGTGTCTGCGGTCAGCATGGAGTCTGTGCCTATCATTAGCATGTCACAAAGCCTCCTGGACTTGTGCCCAAGTAGAATGAAGACCATGGAGATAATCCTCTAACGCAGGAATACTCTGCGGAACAAATGAGTCAGGCAACATGGAAGGTTGGAAACCATAGTTCACCATAAACGGGGGCAATCGGGAAGCAGAATTCAAGGCACTATTGTGAGCTAACTCCGCCCACGGTAAGAGGTCTGACCAGTTGTTATGATGGTCAGAAATATAGCAACGTAGGAATTGCTCCAAGGACTGATTGGCTCGTTCTCTTGCCCCATTAGACTTTGGGTGATATGCAGAGGAGAAAGCAAGCTGAATTCGCAACTGTGCACAAAAGGCTCGCCAGAATCGGGACACAAACTGACTACCCCTGTCCGAGACGATCACCTTGGGTAACCCATGTAAGCAAAAGATCTCCTGAGCAAAAATGGCAGCCAGTTCCTTAGAAGTGGGCAACTTCTTAAGTAGAATACAATGAGACATTTTCGAGAACTGATCAACGACCATAATGTGTTGTCCTGGGAGTTGGGTAACTCCACAATGAAATCCATAGACAGGTGGGTCCAGGGCCTCTCTCCATTGGGTATGGGTTGTAGGAGGCCCACTGGAAGGTGCAGTGGAGTCTTACTCTGAGCACACATGAAACAGGCAGCTATGAAGGCGGTTACATCAGCACATAAACTAGGGCACCAGAATTGTTGGGAAATGGCCCAAAAGAGTTGATTCCTCCCAGGGGTGGCCAGCAGCCTTGGGAGAATGGTAAGTCTGGAGCATGGCAGTACGGAGACTCTTTGGGACAAAGCAGCCATCACAAGGTTTCTCAGAAGCATGGACCTGAGTGACAAGAATTTTGTCACCCAAAGGAGAAGTGAGACTGGTGCGAACTGTAGCCAGAATATGATCAGGAGGAATAACAGGAACCGGAAATGACTCCATCTTGGAGGTGGAGGAAAATTGTTGTGACAAAGTGTCAGCCCATACATTCTTAGTACCGGGTAAGAATGAGACACTGTAATTAAAACTTGACAAGAAAAGAGCCCATCGTGCCTTTCTGGAAGCGAGGCGTTTTAGCCTCAGACAAGAATGTGAGATTCTTATGGTCAGTAAGAATGAGAACCGGCACAGTGGTACCTTCGAGGAGATGTCTCCTGTCTTTCAGGGCTAAAATGATCGCTAAAAGCTCTCTGTCCCCCATCTCGTAATTGCACTCCGCAGGTGACAATTTGTTTGAAAAGTAGCCACTAGGATGCATAGCGCTGTTAGAGTTAGGATGTTGAGACAGAAGGGCACCAACTCCAGTCTCAGAAGCATCAACTTCAAGGATAAAAGGTAACATAGGATCAGGATGTGCCAACACAGGAGCAGAAACAAAGGCAGCCTTGAGACTCTCAAAGGCCTAATGGACTCTGGAGACCAACTCTGTGGGTTACCGTCCTTTCTGGTCATATCAGTCATGGGCTTGACCAGAGACGAGAAGTTACGAATAAACTTTCGATAATAGTTGGCAAAGCCAAAAAAATGCTACAGAGTACGTAAACCCAGGGGTCGGGGCCACTGTAGGGTTGCTGAAAGTTTCTCTGGGTCTATCTAAAAACCAGCAGTGGTGTAATCAGGGGTTAAATTTTGTGTTACATTTATTCATAGGTTCATCATATATTTACCCTTTCAGATATGTGGTCTGTAAATGCAAGGATTAAAACACACAACACACAAAGAATGTAATAAAGGAGATTTACTTAGCTTCGATTAAAGATGTATTACAGATGATACAATACAGGATAAATTCAGCATTCAATCCAGGGAACCCCTCAACTTCTGAAATCGTCAGAAAGTTCTGGAAATTGACAGTCTCTTCAAAGTCCAGGCACACATTCATGTCCTGGAAGAAGTTCTCCGCTATTCTCTGTTGTCTAACCTTTTAAAGGCTTGAAAGAAGGCGCAAAGAAACTGGTTTTATCTGGTACTAACAAGACTAGCCATAATGGTGCTGAGACGATGTGACCATCTGTGAGCTCGGACAGATCAATGTATGCAGAAACATACATATTTACATATATAGAAGTAATCGCTTTAACCACTTCCGCCCCGGAAGGATTTACCCCCTTCCTGACCAGAGCACTTTTTACAATTTGGCACTGCGTCGCTTTAACTGCTAATTGCGCGGTCATGCAATGCTGTACCCAAACAAAATTTGCGTCCTTTTCTTCCCACAAATAGAGCTTTCTTTTAATGGTATTTGATCACCTCTGCGGTTTTTATTTTTTGCGCTATAAATGGAAAAAGACCGAAAATTTTGAAAAAAAATGATATTTTCTACTTTTTGTTATAAAAAAAATCCAATAAACTCAATTTTAGTCATACATTTAGGCCAAAATGTATTCGGCCACATGTCTTTGGTAAAAAAAATGTCAATAAGCAAATATTTATTGGTTTGCGCAAAAGTTATAGCGTCTACAAACTAGGGTACATTTTCTGGAATTTACACAGCTTTTAGTTTGACTGCCTATGTCATTTCTTGAGGTGCTAAAATGGCAGGGCAGTACAGTAGACACCCCAAGGAAATTGCTGAGAGGCATGTTGAGCTCAGTGATTGAATAGTGATTGAATAATGACAACAACAAAAAAATTTACAAAAAGTTGTCACTAAATGATATATTGCTCACACAGGCCATGGGCATATGTGGAATTGCACCCCAAAATACATTTAGCTACTTCTCCTGAGTATGGGGATACCACATGTGTGGGACTTTTTGGGAGCCTAGCCGCGTACGGGGCCCTGAAAACCAATCACCGCCTTCAGCATTTCTAAGGGCGTAAATTTTTGATTTCACTCCTCACTGACTATCACAGTTTCGGAGGTCATGGAATGCCCAGATGGCACAACCCCCCCCCCCCCCCCCCCCAAATGACCCCATTTTGGAAAGTAGACACCCCAAGCTATTTGCTGAGAGGCATGGTGAGTATTTTGCAGCTCTCATTTGTTTTTGAAAATGAAGAAAGACAAGAAAAAAATATTTGTTTTTTCAATTTTCAAAACTTTGTGACAAAAAGTGAGGTCTGCAAAATACTCACTATACCTCTCAGCAAATAGCTTGGGGTGTCTACTTTCCAAAAGGGGGTCATTTGGGGGGGTTTTGAACTGTCCTGGCATTTTATGCACAACATTTAGAAGCTTATGTCACACATAACCCACTCTTCTAACCACTTGAAGACAAAGCCCTTTCTGACACTATTTGTTTACATGAAAAAATATTTTTTTTTTTGCAAGAAAATTACTTTGAACCCCCAAACATTATATATTTTTTTAAAGCAAAGGCCCTACAGATTAAAATGGTGGGTGTTTCATTTTTTTTTCACACAGTATTGCGCAGCGATTTTTCAAACACATTTTTTACCATACCAAACATGACATGCTTTAAAATTGCGCACAAACGTGCAGTGGCAACAAACTACATACATTTTTAAAAGCCTTTACAGGTTACCACTTTAGATTTACAGAGGAGGTCTACTGCTAAAATTACTGCCCTCGACCTGACCTTCGCGGTGATACCTCACATGCATGGTGCAATTGCTGTTTACACTTGACGCCAGACCAACCCTTGCGTTCGCTTTTGCGCGAGAGCAGGGGGGAAGAGGGGTGCTTTTTTTTTTTTTTTTTTTTTTTTTTTTTCTTTATTATTTTTTTTTGCTTTTTTATCTTATTTTTAAACTGTTCCTTTCATTTTTTTTTTTTTTTAATCATTTATTGTTATGCCAGGGAATGTAAATATCCCCTATGATAGCAATAGGTAGTGACAGGTACTCTTTTTTTTTTTTAAATAGGGTCTATTAGACCCTAGATCTCTCCTCTTCCCTCAAAGCATCTGACCACACCAAGATCGGTGTGATAAAATGTTTTCCCAATTTCCCAATGGCGCTGTTTACATCCAGCGAAATCTAAGTCATGAAATGCTCGTAGCTTCCGGTTTCTTAGGCCATAGAGATGATTGGAGCCATTCTGGTCTCTGATCAGCTCTATGGTCAGCTGGCCGAATGCATTCTCAGGTTCCCTGTTGGGACAGGAGAGCCAGAGAAAAACATGGAAGACAGTGGGGGGGGGGAACATTCCCTCCCACTGCTTGTAAAAGCAGTCTAGAAGCTAATTAGCCGCTAGGATTGCTTTTACATGAAAGCCGACCGCTGGCTGAAAAGAATGATACCAAGATGATACCTAAACCTGCAGGCATCATTCTGGTATAACCACTCAAAGTTGTGAATGGCATACCTGAAAACAAAAAAATGGTTAACAATAAAACACAGTAAACAGTAAAGTATAAAAAATTACATACCTGAAAAGTAAACATGATAAAACATAACAACAATAAAACATTGCAGAATAGAATACAGTAAAAAAGAGCAGAACAATAGAGAGAGAATAGAGTGAGAGAGAACAATAAAACGACAACTATTTTTTTATTTTATATATATTTTTTTTTTTTTACACTTTTTTTTGTAACTTTTATAACTGTAACCGGTTCTAGGTTTGGGTCTCTCAAAATGCGATGGCATCTTGGGAGACCCTGTGAAAGTGTGCCTAGTCTGTGCAGTGCTGTACCCTACGCTAATACTCAACTAGTGTATGGTAGCGTTCAAAACATTCACCAATGCAAAGACCAGGATTGTCAGGACAGGAGGGAAAATAATAGTGGGTGTCACGCCTATATCCGCGCTTGCTGCAGACACGACATCTTTTTTTGGGGGGTTCGTCAGGTAGGGGTACTCGGGAGGACATAAAGAAAATGCCTCTCATGCAGCCAACTGCATTTGGTTGGGGATGTGAATGGGGGAAGTACGGGTGCTGCAGAAGCGGTGGGTTCCCAATTAGGATTGGCGAATGCAGCAGGAAGGGCATTACGGGCACGACGGGCCTGTGTTTGTCTTCTTCTTGGTGGCAGCGGGACACTACTTGTGATTGCCACCTCACCAGCTTGAACTGCACTTATGGGACTCTCCACGTCACCAAGTGTTACTGCAGTGCTGGTTTGACTACGACCAGGGTGTACTAGGCCGCTGGCGCTTGCCAGTTCACCAAAACGCTACCAAAAAAACTGTTAGCGATCGCAGGGATCAGGCCTGACTCTGTGAACGCTGCAGTTATGCGTTTAGTGTTTTGTAAGTGTCAGTGATCGATCGATACTGCACTTGGGTGGGCTGGGCTGGGCCAGGCGGAGGGGCAAAACGCAGGTGCTAGCAGGTATCTGGGCTGATCCCGCTAACACTGCGTTTTTGGGAACCCTAAACTGCTGGGGACGCTAGTATAGATCTGATCAGATATTGATCCGTTCAGATACTATACCACTAAGGGAGGTGTATGGTGCGTGCGTGGGTGTTAGCGATACTGGCGCTAACCTGACGCTGCCTGGGGCGACGCATATCACTGCCGGGCGATCAGGGGGCTAAACCTTTATTAGGTAATAAACGGCGGGTGCCCTGACACTATAAAAAATAAACTAACTAACCAGCGTCACCCGTAACAGTTATACGGTGATCACTGGTGAAAGGGTTAACTAGGGGGCAATCAAGGGGTTAAAACCTTTATTAGGTAGTATATGGGGGTCCCTGTCGCTATAAAACGCTGACGGCGAACCTAACTAGCGTCACCTGTGACACTAATACAGCGATCAGAAAAACGATCGCTTAGTGACACTGGCGACGGGGGGTGATCAAGGGGTTAAAACTTTATTAGAGGGGGTTAGGGGGGTACCCTAGACCTAAAGGGGGCTAACACTAACTGCCCTACCACACTAACTGTCACAAACTGACACCAATGCAGTAATCAGAAAAAAAAAACTGCTTGGTGTCAGTGTGACAGGGGTGGGGGGGAGGCGTGATTAGGGGGTAATCGGGGGGTGTAAAGTATGCCTGGCATGTTCTACTGTGTGTGTGTGTGTTGGTGTAACTCACTCGGATGTCTTCTCTCCTCGGCGCCGGAACGGAAAATACCGAGCCGAGGAGAGATGACATCACTTCCTCTGCCTCTGTGTACTATACAGAGGCAGGGGAAGATTCTCATTGGGTGGGAGCGATCGCGAGGGGGGGGGGCCACGAATAGATGGCCTCCCCCTCATCTCTGAACGCTCCCAGACAGAAGCCGACCGCCTCGGGCACCGATCGGACCCCCCGCCCGCGGCAAGCAATCACGTACCAGGTACGTGATTTTGCCTGCCCGTGCCATTCTGCCGCAGTATATCTGCGTTAGGCGGTCGGCAAGTGGTTAAAACTATCATAGTTAATAACTCATAATACCAAGTTCTTGGTAAATCAATTATGAATATAGACCCGTACTACAAGTGGAAATGACATAACCCAGGAATTTAACCTGTTCACGACTGAATTCACACTTCTCCAATATACAATAGAGATTGTTCTCAGTTTCTGAAGCACACGACAGACATCTGTGTGGTGGCTCTCCAGGGACTTGAAAAATATGAGGATATCGTCGAGATAAACCACCACACATAACTGCAACAAATCTCAGAGGACATCATTAATAAATTCCTGGAAAACTGCCAGAGCACTACAAAGGCCAAATGACATTACGAGATACTCATAATGGCCTGTTCTGGTATTAAACGCAGTTTTCCACTCGTCGCCCTCCTTAATCCTCACGAGATTGTATGCCCCTCTCAAATCAAGCTTTGCGAAAACCGTTGCTCTCTTGAGGCGGTCAAATAACTCCATAATCAATAGAATCGAATAAGCATTCTTAATTGGGAAACGATTGAGACCCCTATAATCAATACAAGGTCTCAGTTCACCACTTTTCTTCTTAACAAAGAAGAAACCAGCACCAGCAGGAAGCAAATATTTGCGGATGAAATCTCGAGAAAGTGCGTCTGCAACATACTCCTCCATGACCCTATCCTCCAAGACCGACAAAGGTAAAAACGGCCACGAGGGGGTTTGACACCAGGTTGAAGGTCAATTGCACAATCATACGACCGGTGTGGAGGCAAACTACCAGCTTGGCCTTTGTCAAAGACATCGCTAAAATCGCTGTACTCCTCCGGCAGGGAGGAGAGTGAAGAGGTGCACAGGACCTTGGCTACCTTCTGGAAGCATGTCTTACTGCATTGTGGTGACCAGGAGATAACCTCAGCACGGAGCCAATCAAAAGAGGGGTTGTGCCTCTGTAACCAAGGATAACCAGCAGAAACTTAGGTGAGGAAATAAGTTGAAATTGAATTATCTCATAGTGAAGAGCCCCTACAGCCATGGACAACGGAGCAGTCTCATGAGTCTCATGGGCAGGCTGTAGAGGTCTCCCGTCAAGAGCCTCAATGGCAAGTGGAGTGGCACGCAGCTGCAATGGAATCGAGTGCTTCGATACAAAGGCAACATCAAAGAATAGGCCTGCAGCCCCAGAGTCAATTAGAGCCTGTAACTCAACGGACGACTAAGCCCAAGAAAGGGTAATCGAAACCAGGGGCTTACCCTTCTGGATAACTGGGGACAAAACAACGCCATCTAAAGCATGTCCTTGAGGGTTTGGGTGTACCCTGGACGGGTAGGACAGGACTTCAAAAAGTGACCTGCCTGGCCACAATGAAGGCACAATCTCTCCCTCCTCCTAAGGGCTCACTCATCCGCAGTGAGACGCTTGAAGCTCAAGTGCATGGGTTTACCTTCACTGACCGACTTGGGACCAGGAGGCATGGGAGGCAAGGATGGGACTGCAAAGCGTGGAGACAAATGTACAGGAGGCTTCCGCAAGCGCTCCTTAAAAGGGAGTCTTTCTCTGAGTCTGGAGTCAATGAGGATGGCTAACGTGATCCACTTCTTCAGCTCAGTGGGTATATCTCGGGCCTCTATCTCATGATGGTATCTGAGAGACCATGAGAGAAAGCAGCCACGAGGGCCTCATTGTTCCAAGCAACCTCTGCAGAGTACGGAATTCAGTGGTGTAATCGGCAACAGTTCTTGTACTCTGATGGACATGAGGCACTTGGCAGCAGAAGCAGAGCGTGTGGGAACGTCAAATACCCTTTTAAAAGAAGCCACAAACTCTGGGTAACTCAGGACAATGGGTTTTTGCATCTCCCATAGAGGGTTTGCCCAGGCCAAGGCTCTCTCAGAAAGCAAAGATATCACAAAACCTACTTTGCTTCTGTCTGTGGGAAACGTCTGGGACAGCATCTCAAAGTATATCTCAACCTGGTTGAGAAACCCTCTGCATTGGACTGGATCGCCCCAAATCGCTGGAGAGCGGAACCAGACATACCACTTTATAGAGGTAATACTCGAGGCGGGTGCCTGGACTGGAACAGCAGCAGGGACGGCCTGCAACACAGGTTGTATCGGAGCAGCCACAGTGGATAATTCTAGGTGAGCCGTGCGACTCGGGAGCGTTTGTAACGCCATGGCAAACTGATCCATGCGGTGATCCTGCTCATTCAATCTAGAAAAAATATTACCAACAAGTAGATTGACTGCATCTTCTGAATTTATGGCCTTCGCCTACTGTCAGAAACCATGAATCAGACTGATACAGAAGTACAGTTAAATTACACTTGTTTAATAATAAAAGTAAATAGAACAAACGTAGTCAAAACATAGCCAAAGTTCGATAACCGGAACAGATAGACAGGCCAGAAAGTCAGGGTGCCAGGGATCAGTGTAGTGGAACAGCAAGCAAGATCTGGAGCCAGAAGGAATGTCAGCCAAGCAAGTCTTTAACAGGAACGCAGGCGATGGTCAACATCACAGAGACTAATGCCCCGTACACAGGTTCCGATTATCGTACGACAGATTGTTCGCATTTTGTTGCATAAAACTAATATCGAATACAACAGTGCAAAATGTGTGTAAGATTTTTGTCGTACGACTCTGCAAAAATCTTCCGCTGTGCTTAGCTACATATTTTAAATTATGTCAAATACGTGTGACCCCTGTTTCCTTCTGGTTTATTTTCGTGTTTCTGATCATGCGACGAGCTGTGGTCCGAGCAGAGTTTTTGTGTTTGTCCCTTCGGATTTATTTGGACGGACTGTCGTGATCTGCTGTCGAAAGCTGCATACTAACGATCAGATTATCGAACGATCTGTCCGAAAGCGATTTTTATCGTCCGATAATCGGAATGTGTGTACGGGGCATAAAGCGAAGGCAGAGATCATCTGGGCTGGACGGCTTAAGTAAGCAGAATTGACGAGCAGGATATCATCAACAGGTGAGTCACTGTGGAGAGATAGGAGCTGGCAATTAGCCGACAGCTGAGCAGCCAGCTTAGAGAAGGAAGGACTGAGCCCAGCCCTGACATAAACACTATTGATTAACCTTGCGTCACCAGTCTATTCCCAGCCAGGAGGATCTGAATGGGACTTCACACCACACAAGTCCTGAATGAGCTCCAGTCTGGGGATGAACACTGACCTTTAACAAACTTACCATAAACCTGGAGAGTGTGTAATCCTGTGGCCCTGTTCACTAACCTTAGGGGGGCATTTGCATTTCCATTTCCATGTTGCGTTTAATGCACGCATTACCCCAACTTTCTTTGTAGTTGATTTTGAATGGTACCCCAATACACTATAACAATGCACCTGCACTGTAGCACCCAGCAATATGTGGTAGTGCCTTGCCTTAGAATAAAAAGACTTTTTGTTTGGTAAGAATATTAGGGTGCCCTGGCAGCTCAAAGCTGAGCTCCTGCAATTGGATAAAATGTATCCTTTCAGTGAGTCCCCCCTGCAGTATGCAAGATCACCTACTGTATGTTGTGAACAGCATTGGGTGTTTTTTTTTTTTTACGTTTTCATTTATTACCAGTAATTGTTATTCAGTGTGTCCCTTTTGTTATGGTCAAATGATATGTAGAGCTACTAATTACTTCAAAAACCAAAGAAAGCAATCGGATGAAAACAGCATGTGCCAGTATGAGTTATTCCCACACAATGCCTGGGAGTGACATCATCCTGCTCTGGCCAACCAGAAGAAGCCAAGAAAAAGATGTTGGCGACAGTGAGGGACCTCATGAGATTTGGAGCGTTGGAGCAGAGATGAGTATTCCTGACTTTAGTTCCATGTTAAGTCCTTCTGAGGTAACACTAAGGCCCCTTTCACACTTATACGACTTGTCTCATGATTTTGTACTGCAAAATCGTATGACAAGTCATTCTCCATGATTTTCAATGACTACCATTCATCGTGGCACGACTTTAAGTCGTGCCGACTTCAAAGTAGTCCCTGCACTACTTTGGTCCAACTTCCATGCGAGTTGTACTTCATAGACCTCAATGTTCAACCCCCAAGTAGCATGTAAATCGTACCTGAATAATAGAGACACGATTTCAGTACGACTTTGTAAGCACAAGCCTCACACCATGTATGTTTTCATTTGTTAATGCCAAAGTTGTGGCAAAGTCGTACAAAGTAGTACTGCTCCCAAATCGCTGTAAAATCGCGTGACTTTGAAGTCGTATAAGTGTGAAAGGGGCCTAAGTTGGATATGGCACTCTATATTGTCTGACCAGTCTAAAGTGTTTTTTCATTGTTGCAGCTGAAATTGGGATAATAACTTCTTTCTATTTATTAAATGTTCTCATTCACAGAGCATAACTGACATATCTGAGGTGGAGAGGCAGGCGGATGACATCTTGATTTCCACCTCAGTCAATCAATTAATTCATAAAAGTACAAGGCGTCCTATAAATTCCTATGAATGGATGAGCAGCACTCAGCCTCCATCCAACTGCCAGAGCACAGTGTTGTATGTCGCTGACACTACTTACAACGAATACAGCGCTTCCAGTGGGCTCATGTGTTAGCGAATGAGACAAACTTTTTAAAGTCCTAGGACCTCATTGGTAAATTGTGCAACAGAAACCTCTAAAAACCACTCCCACATTTCTATCTCCTTATTTCTTCATTTGAAAACCAGTAAGGCACCGCTCCTTCACTATTGAGGGAGATTCTGCTGCATTTCAGCTGGAGGGTGGGACACATCACTCTTCCCTCTAGAAAAAGAGCGACACTGTAGGAACGGGTGCTTGTTTGTCCTCTGCAGCTGTCCTGGATGACTAGGATGACATGGTCCTCAAAGTGTAGCTCCACGGAAAAGGGGAAGCTCCTCTTGTCTGCCTCCTCCTCCAGTCTGGTGCCACATTTGGCACCTTTTGTGGGAGGAGTGGGTACCCGGTTTTAACAGGTACCCGCTCCTTCTTCCTGCTGAGTTCGCCACAGGGAACTTGGCCAGAACATTGCACCCCCCCCTTACTCTGCAGCCCACCCAATGAGAGTGCGCTTTGCGCATGTGCAATAGGGAACTGGCTGTGAAACCACAATGCTTCACTGCTGGTTTCCTTTAGTGCAAATGGTGGTGGCAGAACCCCAGAGCCGATTGAAAACTTGGGTGATTACACCGCTGGATTCCAGGACAGGTAAGTGTCCTAATATTAAACATCAGCAGCTACAGTATTTGAAGCTGCTGACTTTAATTTTTTTTTTCTGCAGTAGCCTGGAGCTCCGATTTTAAGCTCACCAGATATGTTGCAATCTGATTGTACAATCTCCTTTTTTAGATATACCAACAACTATATAGTGCAAGTGCCTATCTGATTGGATACAAATTGATTGGATAAATGAAGTATGTCATCATCCTATATAGTTTTGGTAAATCTAAAGTTGATTGTACAAAGATTGTATGGTCAGATTTCCACGTGTATGGTGACCCTAATAGGAACAGAGCAATGCTGTGTCAAGCTTCACCTTTATCATTCACCATTTGGGTACATTTTATGTGTATGGTCTGTGTATGGTACCATACACATGTGTATGTGTATGGTACCATTTGGGTACATTTTATGTGTATGGTTTGTTACTCAGGTGGTCCCAACAATTTAAGTGTTGGACTTTCTAGTAATGACAAGGTGTATGTAGACAAAAGACACGTCCCTGCCACAACCCCGGTTGGTCGTCGGTTGGTAGGACGTGGGCCGGCGGGCGGCTTTCACTTTTGCTGACAAAATACAGATAATGGTACATGTAATGTGGCGGGACGCACTTGCATAACGGTGTGGATTTATTTCAGTGTTTGAGCACGCAGTGGGGGAAGGGTTGATGTGGATACTTCACTTTGGGACTAAATTTTAATAAGATTGGAGTTCTAGTCTTTGTGGAGTTATATCACATTATGGAAGATTTGGTTATTTAAATGAGGATGTAGATGATCAATTTACATGAATGTTCATTTTATATTTGATGTGTAGTTTGTATATATGTTTACCGTATATACTCGAGTATAAGTCGAGGCCCCTAATTTACCACAAAAAACTGGGAAAAACTTATTGACCCGAGTATAAGACGAGGGTGAGAAATGCAGAGGGTCAACAATGCCCATCTGAAGCTGCATGCGTCCCTGTGTCCTGTGCAGCCTACCTGTATCCTGTGCATGTGTCCTGTACATGTGTCCTGTACATGTGTATGTATCCCTGTGTCCTGTTCATGTGTCCTGTACATGTGTCCTGTACATGTGTCCTGTGTGCATGTGTCCTGTGCAGCCTCACTGTGGCAATCTCAATCCTCCCTGTGGCGATCTCCATCCTCCAATCAGCGTGTGATAATGCACTTCAGCGGCCATTTCACTGTTCAAAAGCTGCGCCTCTACCTCGTCTGTGATAGGCAGGAACACTCAGCAGTCAGCGGTCAGCCTATCATGGACATTCTCTCATTCTCATACCATGGACGAGGATGAGAGAATGTCCATGATAGGCTGTACACTGTACACTTTGTACTTTTGGACTTTTGTATGATGGACTTGTGTACACACAATACGAAAATCTGACAACAGACCGTTGTCCACCAAAAATTTACTAGCCTGCTATCCAACATTTGTTGGCGGAAAGTTGGACAACAATTGTCTGGTGGAGCGTACTAACGGTCGGATTTTAGGCACACAGTCTGTCATCATGCAATTCCCTGCCGAAAATCCAATCGTGTGTACGAGGCTTAATAGTCTTTGGACACAAAGTGATTTTGTTTATCTCTAGAGGGGGCGCCGCATAATTACCAATAAGCAATGATGAAAGAAGAGATGAAGATACTGTATATACAAGGATCTTATTTGCTGTTCATCCACAATATGCTGGCACTCAGTTTTAGCCTTTCTCCGCTGGGGTTCCTCCAGACGTTGTTAGAGATTTGAGTAATGAGCAATTTCTGACGCTCACATAATTTACTACTTGCCACCAATGTTAGGTGTATTCTTACCACTAGTAAGGACCTTCTCCATTGATCACAAATGTACTATACTGATCACTCATTTAAAGTCACAGTTTGCTGATAACCAGTGTACGGGGGAACTGTATCTGAGCGGTGAGGAGATGATCATTTGTTTTAGTTTTTACACATTTATGAGTTTTAATCCTGCTTTTTATATAACAAATATATGGCCTCATTTATTTGCGCTATGTGGAACGTTTGCTTTTTGGTAATGCAGATAATCTGAGAGAGAGGTCATGATGTTGGGCTGGCTGATACATTTCTATTCAAGTGACCTGATATTTATTTTGGGGTTCACTTTATATAGTCAGAGTTCACACTGATCACGATGGTGGAGTGGAAGTCATGGGAAGAGATATATCAAGAGCAAACTGGCAATGATGATATTTCTTATGGTTCTCTCTCATTCATTTATCAAACCTTTGGAAATCATGCTAAATTTGTATTGATGTTTGCATAGTGATCATGTAATTGCATGATGTATATTTTTCTACTTTTGTAATAATATTATATGATTTAACCACCTCAATACAGGGCACTTTCGCCCCCTTTCCTGCCCAGGCCATTTTTCTGTGCTGTAGCACTTTGAATGACAATTGCGCGTTCATGCAACACTGTACCCAAATTAATTTTTAAACATTTACTTCACACAAACAGAGCTTTCTTTTGGTGGGATTTAATCACTGCTGGGTTTGAAAAAAAATGTTGTATTTCTTAGTTTGTGTCAGTAAATTTTGTAAATAAGTCATTTTCTCTCCTTCACTGATGTGTGCTGAGAAGGCGGCACTGATAGGCTACACTGATGAGGAGGCACTATTATGCCGGACTGATGGGCACTAATGGGAATTTATGGGCAGCACTGATGAGCAGGCACTGATGGGCACTAAAAGGCAGCACTGACTGACTGGCACCAGTATTGGGCACTGATTTGTGTCACTGATAGGCACTCATGGGCATTAATTGGTGGCACTCATGGGCATTGATTGGTGGCACTCATGGGCATTGATTGGTGGCACTTCTGGGGCCTTACTGTATTACATGCCCTGGTCTCCCCTGTGAGCCGATGCCACTGATCGGGCTCTCCTCACCACACGCTCTGTCAGTGTGAGGCGATGAGAGCCGATTACCGGAACTTCCTGTATTTACATGTGACCAGCTGTGATTGGACACACTTGATCACATGGTTAAAGTGGCTTTTTACTGAGATCGGGGTTACGCCATGTCTTAGCAACATGGTGCGGCCACGATCGCCGCGCTGTGTGCCTGTCAGGAACCATGAATCAGACTGAGATGCAAGTGCAGTAAAAATCACACTTTTTAATAAATTTATAAAATGGTACAGAGCAAACGTAGTCAAAACACAGCCAAGATTCGGTAACCAGAGCGGGTAGTGGGAACGAGCCAGTGAAACAGGAATCCAGAGATCAGTGTAGTAGAGTCAGTAAACAGGATCAGGAACCAGAAGGGAAGTCAGCCAGGCAAAAGTCTTAAACAGGAAAACACATCAGAGAGTGTCTGGATATGTTGACTAGGTGAAGGCACAGGAGATCTGATCCAGGCAGTTTAAATAGCCAGCAGGGCTAGCTGATGAGCAGGAAATGAAGACCAGGTGAGCCACTGGAATGAAGAGTACTGGCAATTAACCGACAGCTGAGCACAAAGCTCTGAGAAGGAAGGACTGAGCCCAGCCCTGACAGCGCCGGAGGGGCCGTTAGGGTGTGCCGTCATATGACATCCACCCAGAACGAGAGCCCCGACATCATTTGACAGTGGGCAGGCGGCAAGTGGTTAAAGGGATAGTGTGCCAATTTTTGAATCACTGTTTCATTGATCGTCATAGTAAGAAATTTCAGCACTAACAATGTGAGCAGATACAGTTTTTATTGTCTGCATTTATTATCTGGTCATTATTATTATTACTATAATTTCTTTAATTGCTAAATAGAACGGCCCTGGGTTTCCTATATCCTGTGTATGCCACATTCTACTATTTATTATTTTATCACAGCTTAGTTTTAAAACTAACAAAGTCGTTATTCGGGGTCCCTGCGATCTAAAAGTTATTTCAGGGGTTCCCCCATGTTAGTAAAAGCTGTTCTTCTTCCTCTGCAGCTACATATAGACTGATTAATGTTTTGTATTTGATAATGACAGTTATGAACGGCAGTGGCCCTCTAGTCATCATGGAAAAAAGGATGGAATCATGGATAAAGACTACAATCAATATTAATGACAAGAAATTGAGAGAGATGGACATGTAGAAGACATAAGACATAACGGAAAAAGAGACGGGTGAAGGCCGTGTGACAGAGTGATAGAAAGAGGAATACACTGGAGCTTGGAAACAGGTGGGAGGCTTAACCACTTCAGCCTGGAAGATTTTACCCCCTTTCTGATCAATGCACTTTTACAATTTGGCACTGCGTCGCTTTAACTGACAATTGCGCGGTCGTGCAATGCTGTACCCAAACTAAATTTGCGTCCTGTTTTTCGCACAAATAGTGCTTTCTTTTGGTAGTATTTGATCACCTCTGCGGTTTTTATTTTTTGCGCTATAACAAAAAAAGAGCAACGATTTTGAAAAAAAAAAACAATATTTTTTACTTTTTGCTATAATAAATATCCCCCAATTTAAAAAAAAAAAAATCTTCATCAGTTTAGGCCAATATGTATTCTTCTACATATTTTTGGTAAAAAAAAATCGCAATAGGCGTATATTGATTGGTTTGCGCAAAAGTTATAACGTCTACAAACTATGGGAAAGATTTATAGCATTTTTATGGCGTTTTTATTATTATTTTTTTTTTTACTAGTAATGGCGGTGATCTGCGATTTTTAATGGTATTGCAGTGGACAGGTCGGACACTTTTGACACATTTTTGGGACCATTGACATTTATAGAGCGATCAGTGCTATAAAAATGCACTGATTACTGCATAAATGTCATTGGCAAGGAAGGGGTGAACACTAGGGGGCGATCAAGGGGTTAACTGTGTGTTCTAACTGTGGGGGGATGGGACTAACTAGGAGAAATGACAGATCGCTGTCCCTACTTTGTAGAAACACACAATCTGTCTTCTCTCCTCTTGACAGCACAGGGATTTGTGTGTTTTACCAATATAAAAAAAATGTTAAATTTGTGAAAATATATATATAATGTGATTATACTGATTAAAAAAATATAATATGTGAATATGTAAAAAATTTATAAATTTGTGAAAAATTATATAATGTGAAAGAATATATATTTTCCAATAAGGTTATATATGTATATATAAAGAAGTCTATATATACAAAAAATATGTGAAAAATTTGTGTGTGTGCCGCTGCTCCCAAGAATTAAATACTCAATTCACACGCATATATATACATATATATATATATATATATATATATATATATATATATATACCGTATATACTCGAGTATAAGTCGTTCCGAGTATAAGTCGAGACCCCTAATTTACTACAAAAAACTGGGAAAAACTTATTGACCCGAGTATAAGACGAGGGTGAGAAATGCAGAGGGTCAATAATGTCCATCTGCAGCTGCATGCCTCCCTGTGTCCTGTGCAGCCTACCTGTACCCTGTACATGTGTGTCCTGTGTGCATGTGTGTCCTGTGTGCATGTGTGTCCTGTGTGCATGTGTGTCCAGTGTGCATGTGTGTCCAGTGTGCATGTGTGTCCTGTGTGCATGTGTGTCCAGTGTGCATGTGTGTCCAGTGTGCATGTGCAGCCTACCTGTGTAGCCTTCCTGTGGCGATCTCCTTCCTCCCTGTGGCGATCTCCATCCTCAGACAGCGGCCGTGTGATGATACTGTTCGGCGGCCATTCCACAGTTCAAAAGCCGCGCCTCCTCCTCGTCTGTGATAGGCTAACCGCTGACTGCCTGTCACGGACATTCTCTCATTCTCATACCACGGACGAGGATGAGAGAATGTCCGTGATAGGCTGTACACTGACAGCTGTTCAGCCTATCACAGAAGAGCAGCCTATCACAGAAGAGCAGACAGACGGCGGGGACTCGAGTATAAGTCGAAGGGAAACTTTCAGCCCAAAAAAAAGGGCTGAAAAATTCGACTTATACTCGAGTATATACGGTATATATATATATATATATATATATATATATATATATATATATATATATATATATATATATATGTGTGTATATGTGTTTTTTTTTTTTTTTGTTTTTTTTTATTATGAAGAAAAAAACAACAAATAGGACAAAATAATAGAAAAAGTCAATGTGCATAACTATTCACCCCCCTAAAGTCAATACTTTGTAGAGCCACCTTTTGCAGCTATCACAGCTCCAAGTCACTTTGGATAAGTCTCTTTGAGCTTGCCACATCTTACCACTGGTATTTTTGCCCATTCCTCCTTGCAAAACTGTTCCAGCTCCTTCAAGTTGGATGGTTTGTGCTTGTGAACAGCAATCTTTAAGTCTGACCACATATTTTCTATTGGATTGAGGTATTGGCTTTGACTAGGCCATTCCAACACATTTACATGTTTCCCCTTAAACCACTCAAGTGTTGGTTTAGCAGTGTGTTTGGGGTCACTGTCCTGCTGGAAGGTGAACCTCCATCCTAGCCTCAGATTACACACAGAGTGGTACAGGTATTGCTCAAGAATATCCCTGTATTTAGCATCATCCATCTTTCCCTCAGCTCTGACCAGTTTCCCAGTCCCGACTGCTGAAAAACATCCCCACAGCATGATGCTGCCACCACCATGTTTCACTGTGGGGATGGTGTTCTTTGGGTGATGTGATGTGTTGGGTTTTCACCAGACATAGCGTTTTCTTTGATGGCCAAAAAGTTCAATTTTAGTCTCATCAGACCAGAGCACCTTCCTCCATACATTTTGGGAGTCTCCCACATGCTTTTTCGCAAACTCAAAACGTGCCATTTTGTTTTGCTGAAAGTAATGCCTTTCTTCTGGCCACTCTGCCATAAAGCCCAACTCTATGGAGCGTATGGCTTATTGTTGTCCTATGTACAGATACTCCAGTCTCTGCTGTGGAACTCAGCAGCTCCTCCAGGGTTACCTTAGGTCTCTGTGCTGCCTCTCTGATTGAGGCCCTCCTTGCCCGGTCCGTGAGTTTTGGTGTGCGGCCGTCTCTTGGCAGGTTTGCTGTTGTGCCATGTTCTTTTCATTTGTTTATGATAGATTTGATGGTGCTCCTAGGGATCATCAAAGATTTGGATATTTTTTTATAACCTAACCCTGACTTGTACTTCTCAACAACATTGTCCCTTACTTGTTTGGAGAGTTCCTTGGTCTTCATGGCAGTGTTTGGTTAGTGGTGCCTCTTGCTTAGGTGTTGCAGCCTCTGGGGCCTGTCACAAAGGTGTGTATATGTAATGACAGATCATGTGACACTCAGATTGCACACAGGTGGACATCATTTCACTAATTATGTGACTTCTGAAGGTAATTGGTTGCACCAGAGCTTTTTATGGGCTTCATAACAAAGGGGGTGAATACATACGCACATGGCAATTATCAGTTTTTTTATTTCTGAAAAATAGTTTTACGTATATATTTTTCTAATTTTACTTCACCAACTTAGACTATTGTGTTCTGATCCATCACATATATTTCAGATTAAAAAAACATTGAACGAAAGGCTGTAATGTAACACAATATGTAAAAAGCCGGGGGGGGGGGGGTGAATACTTTTGCAAGGCACTGTGTGTGTATGTATATATATGTGTGTGTGTATATATATATATATATATATATATATATATATATATAAAGAGGGATTGGCGCAAACCCAAACAACATATGGTGTAATTGATATGAACCTTATAATATTAATCCAACACAAATCAATTAATAAAAATAAACATGTGATTATGCTGTATTATTTGAAGGTCCCAAAGACAAAGCCATGGATCAAATAATGAAAAATGTTCATATAAACTTCTGATGCAGCACCTTGATATCTGCAATATCAGCTAATGTTTTTTATTTTCCCAGCGGAGAAATATAAAGCCAGATGGCCTCTTACCGCACAAAAACGGCAAAGAAATCGATACAGACACAGCTGCAAGCCTTCAGACTGCCAGCTGATGCGTTGTGACGTCACAAAAAGTCTCTCTAACCTTTTTGTGACGTCACCATCAGCTGGCAGTCTGAAAGTTTACTGCTGTGTCTATCGATTTCTGTGCTGTTTTTGTGCAAAACTTGGAATAAAGCAACCATTTCTACTGCACTATGAAGTTTCCTCTTTTCTAAACCTTTTACATATACTGGAGAAACACAAGACTAAACGATTGGGAGCTTTGGAATCTTTTAATCATCCTTTCTGTCTGTGGCGGAGGAGAGTGGCTAATGTTTGGAGCAGACCGAGTGGAATACTACAGGTGATCACTGTGTATATCAGGCGTGTCTGACCCTTATAATCTGGGGTCCATCTTGTCCGGTAAGAGGCCACCTGGCTTTAGATTTCTCCTCTGGGATAATAAAAAAACATCCATTAGCTGATATTGCAGATATCAAGGTGCTGCATCAGAAGTTTATATGAACATTTTTCAATATTTAATCCACGGCTTTGTCTTTGGGACCTTCAAATAATACAGCATAATCACATGTTTATTTGATTATTTTTATTAATTGGAGTGTTGGATTAATATTTATAAGGTTCATATCAATTACACCGTATGTTGTTTGATCTTGCCAAAAATGCAGAGTCCTTGTCACTTCTTGTGAGTTAAAAAGGAACAATAAAACTATTGTTTTGTATACTACTAATCATCCTCATATTATAGAGATATACAAAGGCAGACTTATTTGCAACCATGGCTCCCTCCATAGATAACATACAGTGGAGGAGAGAGTGTAGCCACCCAGGGAAGGAAGTGTGTTACTGGCAGGATCACCAGGTGAAAATAAAAGAAAAAAACACAGCCGCTTCATCTAGAGACTGGTAAGCTGCAATAGATAACATTTTTATTGTTTAGATTAGTTTAACCATTACACAAAGACCCTTCAATACCCAGATTAACTACAAGATAACTTGTAAGGGGTGGAACCTGTCACCATGTTTTCATCACCAGCGTTCATTCGGTCATAATTTCTATTTTGATTTACCCCTCCCCCTTTAGTCAATAGTCTTGGGCTCATTTCCACTTAAAATGTATGTCAACCCTAACAACGATCCCCACTTACTGCACTATTGCTATGTGGAATAGTGTCAGCTTTGCTCACCATTACTGATCTACAATGTAAAAAAGTGAGAGGTATTCTTTTTCAAGAAATATCCTATCTGTAAGAGATATGTGGGTACTTAATGAGCTGTTGACAAAATACAGAACTGTACTTACAGCTGAACTCCCACCTCCCACTTCAGTCTTGCAGAGATGTACAACATCCTCTCCTGTACTGAATTTACTTATTCTGCTTTAAAGAGGTTGTAAACCTCCATTGGTAAGTTGTACCTAATAGGTGAGCTTTTAATAAGGCTTACCTATAGGTACTGTAAATATCTCCTAAACGTGCGCCATTTAGATTTTTGCTGTACACTGTGCTGATGATGTCATCGGCACATGCACTTTGAAGAAGTGGCCATCCGTGCCGTTTTTTCAATGGCGTGTGCTGCGGCTCC
This sequence comes from Aquarana catesbeiana, assembly GCF_042186555.1. NCBI lineage: Eukaryota > Metazoa > Chordata > Amphibia > Anura > Ranidae > Aquarana > Aquarana catesbeiana. Next base: position 47,204,184 of record NC_133326.1, on the reverse strand, counting down.
TTCGTGGGAGTGACGTCACTCGACTCCGGCCAGTCACAGAGCTGGAGTCCGCGGCCCCAGAAGGAAGAGGGGTGAACATGGATGCAGCCTGCAGCGGGGACAGCGTGGGCTTCATTTGCAGGTAAGTGTCACATAATGTGCTAGTATGCAGTGCATACTAGCACATTATGATTTTACTTTACAGGTGGAAAAAAACAAAGTAAACACCCATCAGGGTTTACTTTATCTTTAAGACCCCTTTCACACTGGAGGCATTTTTCAAAAATAGCATCTGCATAGCGCCTGAAAAAAGCCTCAGTTGCAAACCCAGTGAGAAAGCCCGAGTGCTTTCACACTGGGGCGCTGCGATGGCAGGGCGTCACAAAAAGTCCTGCCAGCAGCTTCTTTGCAGCGGTGGAGGAGCGGTGAATGCACCGCTCCTGCCCATTGAAATCAATGGACAACGCTGCCGAACCACCAGCAAAGCGCAGCTGCATTTTGCGGGTGGATTTAACCCTTATTTGGCCGCTAGCGGGGGTTAAAACCACCCCACTAGCGGCCGAATAGCGATGCTAAAACGACGGTAAAGCCACGCTAAAAATAGCGTCGCTTTACCGCCGACGCCCGGGCACTTTCAGTGTGAAAGGGGTCTAACTGCACACTGTGAGCATCTCATACTGTGTATTAGAGCCTGCAGAAAGTCAGAGCTCTCCTCATTTCCTGCTTAGGGGACATCTAGCATCATCTAAACTTTCTCTCTCCAGCCTAACTGCCTCTGGCCAACAACTTTAATTGGATTTCAATTCTTTAATGAGCTGCAAATGCATCCTGCCTCGGAATGTCTATTCCTTCAATTTGAGACATTTGCATAACTCCTCTCAATGGCCAGACCACTGCTGGCACCAATGAGTGCTCTTGGGAGGAGCACTGAGGCAGGGTACTGCGATATTTTAACCAACTCAATACCAGGTCAATTCTGACACTTCTCTCACATTCTCGCATTTTTTTGCTAGAAAATTCCTTAGAGCTGCCAAACATGTTTTTGTTTTTTTTTTTTTTCAGAAGAGAGGCCCTAGAGAATAAAATAGTGGGCGTTACAATTTTTTTATGTCACACGGTATTTGCGGTTTTTCAAATGCAATTTTTTTTGGCCCCGGTATAACTACTTACAAGTCTTTCCTTGAATGGCAGGTACCTTGGAAAAACGTGTGCTGATTATAGTCACCATCCGGAGTATGTATAGGCTGCTTGTTTCCACAGTTACAATACAGTGCTGGAACTGATATTTGCTATGGAGCAGCATTCAGTCACATATTTTGCAAGGCATTTCCAACATTGGAAGTATTATAAGCTGCACCTGTCAACTAAATCATTTCCTTTTATATATTGTGACAAGACAATGCTGCGTCATAGTGGAAAATGGTAGTTAGTGTGCAGTTTTGCATGTGAGACTGGATCATAAAGGTTTAAGTCACCTAGGGTTCTCAGCCATGCAGGATGAGGGGCTCCAGGACTTGTGTAGAGAGGAAAAAGCTTGTTGGTTTTTGCAGAACTTGGTCAGTGGAGGTTTGAGTCCTGGAGCTTTGAAAGCTTTGTAGAGACTTAAAGAGTTTGTTAACCCACATCATGTACTTTATATAATCTGCTCTGCTTTATAATATGTCCCCTTGTGTGTGTGTTGTATAAAAAAAAAAAAGCTGTATATACCTTATCTGTGAGCGCTGATCAGCGGTCACGCAGAGGCGTATCTAGTGAAATGGCACATATGGCAAGCACTGAAACTGCACCCCTGTCAAAACATTTGAAACCCATCTTTCAGATAACCAGAGACTGGGAGGGACACTGAGGACAGAGAGGGACGCAGTGTGATGGGGGACACAGTGCAACAAGGACAGAGAGGGAAGCCAGGGAGGAACAGTGCAACAAGGACAGAGAGGGAAGCCAGGGAGGGACAGTGCAACAAGGGCAGAGAGGGACGCTGGGGACAGACAGAGGGATGCAGTGTGATGAGGACAGAGGGATGCAGTGCGGACACAGTTAGAATCCCTCCCTAAGGAACACAGTTAACCCCTTGATCGCCCCCTAATGTTAACCCCTTCCCTGCCAGTGACATTTTCACAGTAATCGGTGAATTTTTATAGCACTGATCGCTGTATAAATGCCAGTGGTCCCAAAAAGAAATTTATATAGAACAGCAGTTTCATGCATTTTTGAGTGGCACATCCAGTATTTGAAGCTAAAGAACAAAAACCCCTAGTGGTGGACTTTTAAGGCACGCACAGAGTAAAAAAGTATTAATATACAAAAGTAGTTTATTAGATATAATGTATAAAAAGTTTAAACATGTAACGTAAAGAATGTGATTATAACATTTTCACCATTGTACATATAGTAATATACAGTGCTCTTGCACCAAACGCATTTCGGAGTACACGTATCTCCTTCCTCAGGGGTATGTGTTAGCAAGAGACATTTCTATTGTATTTATGATGAATTACTGAATTAGCATTCCAGGTATTGTAGTTAAAAACAACAAGAATTTCAAGACAGGTGTGCCAAGCAAATTCTCGGCTCCAAAAGCTCTTAGTATGATTATTTTAGAGGACGTTTTACATTCATGCCAGATTAATTAAAAAAGCCCAAAATTCTCTTTGCCCTCCAGCCTAGGCAGGGAATGGCCTGGAGATTCACTAGGCCCAGATGGCGAATCCTGAAGGTGGCAATTGAAGAGTCAGCAAATTGTGTTTGTAGTATACAGTAGCTGATCATAGCTTTTAAACAAAGAGTTTGTGAAGTCCTGACAGCCCGTCTCGTCATCCAAACAGCTGAATACTTGGTCCCAAAAATGTGTCAAAAGTGTCCGATCTGTCCACCATAATGTTGCAGTCCCAATAAAAATCGCTGATATCTGCCATTACTATAATAATAAAAAAGCCATAAATCTTTCCCCTATTTCGTAGATGCTATAACTTTTGCGCAAACCAATCAATATAGGCTGGTTGCGATTTTTATTACCAAAAATATGTAGAAGAATACATGTCGGCCTAAACTAAAAAAAAAAAAGGAAAAAAATTGCTTTTTTTAAAAAAATTAGAGATATAGCTAAAAGTACAAAATATTGTCTTTTTTTTTCAAAATTGTCGCTTTTTTTTTGTTTATATCGCAAAAAATAAAACCGCAGAAGGGATCAAATACCACCAAAAGAAATCTCTATTTGTGGGGGAAAAAAAGGACGTCAATTTTGTTTGGATACAACATCGCACAAACGCTCAATTGTCAGTTCAAGCCGTATCGCAAATTATGGCCTGGTCTTTGAGCAGCCAATTCTTCCGGGTCTGAAGTGGTTAAAGTGCCCCCTGTCCCCGCGAGCTCACACACCAAATAAAGCACATATGTAAATCATGCCCGCAAATGTAAACGGTGTTCAAATCACACATGTGAGGTATCGCTGCGATCGTCAAAGCAAAAGCAATAATTCTAGAAAAAGACCTCCTCTGTAACTCTAAACAGGTAACCGTTAACATTTTTTAAACGTCTCCTATGGAGATTTAAGTACCGTAGTTTGTCGTCATTCCACGAGTGTGTGCAATTTTAAAGCGTAACCTTAGGTATCTATTTACGCGGCATAACATCATCTTTCACAATATGCATAAATATTGGGCTAACTTTACTGTTCTCTTATTTTTTCATTTTAAAAAAGTGTATTTTTCCCCCCAAAAAAATACGTTTGAAAGACCGCTGCGCAAATACTGTGTGACATTAAATTTTGCAACGACCACCATGTTATTCTCTATAGTCTTTGCTAAAAAAAAAAAAAAATTTTATATATATATATATATATATATATATATATATATATATTATAATGTTTGGGGGTTCTAAGTAATTTTCTAGCAAAAATATGTGGATTTTACCTTGTAAGCAACAAGTGTTAGAAATAGACTTGGTCCAGAAGTGGTTATATGCTGAGGGTATTTTACCTTAATGCTTTCTATGCATTAAGGCTAAAAAGCCTTCTAAATGCAGCTCCTCCAACCCCCCTACCTGAGCCCAATCTCGATCCAGCGCTGTGCCCTAGAGCAGAGGATCTCTCCACTCTCTCCTACCTCTTTGGCTCCTGCAGAGCTGAGCCATGCTCTGTGTCCACACACAGCACAGTTTGGGAGCGAGCCCACATGAGTTCACCCACCGGGGGAGGGGAGCCCAGCACCAGTGAAGGAGGATCGGAGCTGCTCTTTGCTAAACCATTGCGCTGAGCAGGTAAGAAGAGCATGTTTGTTTATAAAAGGATCAAAATGATTTTTTTTTTTATCAGTCTAAATCCCCAGCAGTGGTCACATAGATTTAAAAAAAACTTTAAGGAAAATCATCTTTTTATTTTAGGCCACTTTTTTCACCACATAGCCAATGCATGTTGGAACTCTGAAGCATTCACTCAGTACCGAAATATACTTGTCTGTAAACTCACTAAGTATACTATGCAGCCTGTTTACACATGTACATGGTAAATACTGTAAGGATACGAGTTAGTTGTTTAATACCGTACGTGACCTATGTATGCATTCCCCTTTGCGCATGAGCACAGGGGGGCGGGGGAGCTTTAAAAAATGTTTTATTTTATCATTTATTTTATTTACTTTTTTTAGTTTTGATACTGTCTCTATTCTGCCATCTGTAAAAGCGACGTCTCTCCTGGTGTAAACTTTTTTTTACAATTGCCTTAATGTTTTACAACTAAAATGTATTTTATGTGGCCCATCGATTTTTCTGTGACTTTTATTAGCTGCCCTTCTACTAAGGTATGGGATAATTTGTGTGTGAATTATTTTTCCCTTCTTTTTTGGTCATACTCCAGGCTACCTGTTGATTGTAGTTGAATCCGAGGAGACCTGAGAGGACGGGATCCCATTTTCCTATTGAGGAGGAGTGGAGCAGGCACTTTTCTTGGTGAAGGATTATTACAGTGTTTTAAGATCAGGCATGGGATGTATTGAAGGAGAACCATATTGATTCACGGAGGACGTTTTATATTTATTTATTTTTGTATATTGATTGTTCACATTGTGTTGGTTTGTATGTGATCACAGGTTTTCATCAATTTTGCTGCACTACACTGATTTTTTTTTATTAATTATTTTTCCCTTATTTTATTGCTGCTTTCCTTAAGCCTTTGGAAAACTTTCTTAAAACCATCAAAAAGTTGTGTGAAATAAAATGGGGATTCTTAGTTGGCCAGCTTGAACATGTATTGCAATACATGCTAACTGCGCCAAAAGCCTACTCTAACTAGCTACCTACCGCCCCCCACCTCCCCTTCTGCTCGTGAACCCCCCTCCCCCATCCCCTCTCCCACCTTTCTATCCCTTCTCCCTACCTTTTCCTAACACCAATCCCTTTAGATATCTGACATATGTGATCTACAACTAGTTACATAGTTAGGTTATAAAAAGACATAAGTCCATCTAGTTCAATCAATAAAAAAAAAAAAAACTACAATCCCATATGCACAATCCTTCACCCACTGTTGATCCAGAGGAAGGCGAAAAACCCCCAGCAAAGCATGATCCAATTTGCTACAGCAGGGGAAAAAATTCCTTCCCCCCCCCCCCCCCCCCCAGAGGCAATCGGATATTCCCTGGATCAACTTTACCTATAAATGTCAGTACCCACTTATATTATGTACATGTACAAATGGGAATTGGTAGATATGAGTGGAGGGCATACTTCTCTCTTGCATATATGGTGGTAAATGATTTTTTCTGTATGGTGTAAACCCTAGTACTTATTATATGTACTGTAAACAAATCAAAACCAATATATAAAAATATCAAATTTATTATACATAGATAAAATCATCAGGATATCATCATACAATAACCATATAGTGGATGGACAGCAGTATTTTCTTGCTCTACATGTTTCGCCATACAATGGCTTCCTCAGGAGATGAGTACTGCATGTATGGTCACAACTACAAGTTGAGAACAATATATAAGAATCATACAAAAATCGTTACAAGATATATCATCATAATGAAAAATATAAACACATCAAAAGAACTCTCAAAAAAAGCATAGGTCGAAAGAGCTGAATTAAAAAAAAAAATCCCCTTGTGATAATAATGTATAGCCTAAACATCAAATTGGCGGCTTAGATGTCAGGAGGATATTGACAATAGGAGATATTTGGTGCATCACAGGGGGGATATAGGAACTCCAATGGCAATAGGCCTGTAGAGTAGAAGGATATATTAAAAGGCTACCAAACAATATATATGAAAAACATATATGTATGGAATGGCCAATAAGTTAAACCTACCAGTAAATCCAAAGTTTAAAAGTTATTACTCATTCAGTCCTGGATGTTTCATGGCTGATAAGGTGTGAACCCTTTAGTTTCATGCTGTAGGAGTAGTTTGTCACCCCCTCTCTCATGTACAGGTATATGTTCAAGGGCAAAAAATCTCATTTTGGATAACTTGAAGCTATGGTAAAAGCCCCATATGTTGGCTAATTGGAGTTTCCCATTTCTTTTTTGAGACCAGGGACATATGGTCCCTAACCCTATGAAAAAACGGTCTTTTGGTTTTACCGACACAAAAAGCTTTACACTCCCATTCCATATAATAGACTACACTTATAGTTTGACAATCAGCATAAAAATTGGGCTTGTAAGTTTCTCCATTTGGGAGCATTATCTGACGAACATTCATCATGTATCTACAAAAATTGCATTTTCCACACGACCTAGTCCCCGTACTTTTTCGAACATGATGTTCAGATTTTGTTGTTAAATGACTATGGACAAGTTGATCCCTTAAGGATTGAAACCTGTATGTAATTTGAGGGTAGGGACAAAATATTGGCATCTATTAGTAGCTGATGATGTTATGAATAATATCTCGGACCTGCCGATGCTGTCCTGAGAAAAATGTTATTAATCAAATTTTTTGATCTGTATTTATTGGCAATGTAAGTGTCTCTATCCCTCAAATTGGCCCTATGGTAAGCTTTTTTAAGACATGATCGACTATAGCCTCTTGCTAAAAGACGATTTTGTAAGGCCTTAGCCTCTGTCTCATAGTCTTCCTGTCGGCTACAATTTCTTTTCAGCCTAAGGTACTGGCTGTACGGTATGCTCGTAAATAAGGGCCTAGGGTGGGAACTCGTAGCGTGAAGAATCGTGTTGCCTGCTGAAGGCTTACGAAATAAAGATGAACCCATACTCCCATCATTTATGAAAATCTGCATATCAAGAAAATTGATTGTCCTTTGGTCATAGTTCATTGTGAATTTTAAGTTGAAATAATTCAACTTCAGGACTTCCAAGAAAGAAAATAATTCTTCCCTGGATCCTGTCCATATCACAAAAATGTCCTCAATTAATCTATACCATATAAGTACCTTGCTGAGGCTATCCCTGCACCTGGTGGTAGTGGGAGCGGTTGAACAAAAAAATGTTGTTAGAATAAAATGCAGTAAACCCAGAATGAATGCACTATAAATGGCAGCACGGCTGCCTCTCTCCAAAATGAAGCCGTCCACAACTCTAACGCCCAAGTCATGGGGGATCAAGTTGTAGAGGGCCTCTACATCAATCGCCACCAGCCATGCTCCCTCAGGCACCACAACTCCATCAAGAGCTCTCAAAAGATCAGCGGTATCCTGAATATAGGAGCTTAAGGCCATCATATGGGGTCTTAAGTAGTCCTCAACGAGGACTCAACGAGGAGTTGACTCACTGATTCCCTGACACAATAGGGCCTCCTGGAAGACGGTCCATACTTTTGTGTACTTTTGGCAATGCGTATAGGGTTGGCATACTGGGTGCTCTTACTGAGAGAAATTCCCAGGTCTTTTTGTCTATATAATGTCCTTTTGAAATGCTTGAGCAATCAAATTAGCATAGTTTTCACCTGTTCCACCTGAAAAACCCGGTATTGTTATATACCATTCGCGATCTTTTAAGATATCCATTACCATTTTTTGTTACTAAATCTATGACCACTATATTCCCGCCTTTATCTGCTGGCTTGATAATTTATCTGCTGGCTTGATAATTATATCATGGTTCTTTTTAAGAGCAATAAAGCCTTTCGTTGAGAAGGACTAAGGTTGGATGATCTATAGTTACTATACCATGTGGTAGAGTGTATTTCCTTTGTAACTTGTTGAGTAAATGCCCAAGTATTAGGGTTTTCCTGAAGAATGGGAAAGAACTGGACTTCGGTTTATACATTTGAGGTGGCAGAAAACATCTCACTAGAGCAGATGGATCAGAAACATGCCTAGCTAACTTATTTTTTTAATCAGCTTACTGTTAATGGACTCTACTTGGGAAATGGTGGTAGATACTTGGGAAAGAGCGCTAGGTCTTAAATGCCTTCTACTAGTTTATGTCCATTTCCCATAAGCTGTGCAACCTGATATGTTTTGGCTGCATATTAATGAAAGGCTCTCCATTCATCGCAGAGAAACTCAAAACTATCGAACAGCCTCTGCTCCTTAGGTGAGATGGCCTTCTCTTGGTCCATGAAGCTTTCGAGTGCTATTTTGTGCTGTGCCATTATCCTTAAGCTCTGAAAAAGAAAAAGAGAGCAATTAATTCCATGAATGATTAGAAGAAAGCCTCTATGACCTCTGTTGGCTGTTACCCCGGTATAGACCATCCAAGTCCATATGACTGTGAGACACAAGATACCAGTCATGATTGCTCACTATTAGAGTTGTGCAGATTTATTTCTGAAAGGTTTATATTTATATTTGTCCCCTTAGTCACATCTCCCAATTCATCAGATTGGGAGTCGGGGTGAGAGCTCAGCTGAGGTCTGCTAGTTGCTGTCCTATCAAGTTGACAGCTTCACATACACTTTCTCCCAGCTCCTGAGTGCACAACAGCCTCAAATAACAGAGCCCAATAGCTAACAAATTAACTGCTCTCCCAGACATAAAACTGACGAGTCAGATGTAAAGTAAAGCTAAAAGATAGGAAATAAAAATGCTGCACAATTGGGAATATTCAGATTCTTTCATTAATCTAGCTTTGATGGCTTCTCTTTAAGCAAAACACCCCCAAAGTGTAATGATTGGTCACAGCCAAGTGTGCAGAGACAGGCTAAGCACACCACACGCACTGCTGACATTTCTACCTACGTTTCGTAGTCCATAAATTTTGGGGTCATCAGAATTCTTCTCCACCTCCTCCCAGTCCACACCTTGGAAAAATGGGCGATCTCTTATGTTGATGACGACGCATTTGCGCATGTGGTGGTTTTTGCACAATAGCTGTGGGGGAAAAAAAAGAAAAAACATAAGACAGTAATGGCACAAAAATGCTAAAATGTATTTATAAAACCCTGCGATCTCCACACTCAGCAGGAAATATTCCACACAGCGCTGTCAATTTACATTCTAATAATAAAATGTAGAGCGCAGTGTGGAGTCTGCAGTGTGTTCTCTGCATAATGCTGCAAAAAATATTTCCTCATAGGAGAAGAGTGCTGTCACATGACTTGTTTCTAGCACACTTTTTAACAATCATTGGGAGGAGTGTGACTTCACTTGTTTCAGAGTTCTGAAGCAAGCAAAATATAAACTTTATAAAGCATTCTGGCCGATTGGCTACTTTTCTTTTGGTGTCACTGCATACGTACTTTGGGTAGTAAGTCCAGGAGGTCAGGATCAGCCTCTTCTGGATGATCAGGCTCATTGTCGTGTATTGAATCCATTGCCTTTGTCATCGCCATCGCCATCATAAAATGGGTGAAACTGAAAGGCCGTCTCAAAGAGTATGATTCCAAAGGAGAAGTAATCTGCCGTTCGGTCATACGCCATAGACTTAATCATCTGTAGGAAAATCGGAGTGAGAGATGCATTAGGATGACAAGTCAGACTGTAAACCAACATCAGCATTTAGTACAATCTATGTGTAGTGAATGCAGACTAGTCATTACACACTGTCCAGTTTTATCCCCTGTTCACACAGAGCTGTAGGAGTAATTCTCTTGCACTGACAGGCACAATAATAAAGACAAAAAACATCAGCAAAAGCATTTTTTACTTGACAGATTCGATAAAAAGACTGATGTCAGGGATACATACTATATAAATTTCAAACTATCCTGAGCAGAGGGATGGGATCCCCAGGGTTATAGGGTAGCAGAACTGGACCCCCAGAGACAGACAATAGCCAGCCTCCAGGATCAGACTGTAACTAAAGTCAGATCAGGGAAGATATCGGTCTTGTTTTCATGTCACCCAATTATTGTCATTTTAAAGAGAACCAATCACCATGGCTCAAACCAGTCACCACTAAAATTTCCTTGTAGCGTTGAAGGCTGCCATTGTTCTGCTCTTTATATATGGATTCTCTTAAATTTGGGTGTAATTTTGTCTATATTTGCCCTGTCTATACAGGTTCTCTTTAATCCTGGTCAGAACTAATCCAGTCTCTCGTTACCCTATATATGCAGGTTCTCTTGAATACGGGCATAATATGATGATTAATTGCCATAATCGTGGTCACACTGGACAAGTAGATGATTGGTTTTACTTACCTCCAGGGCCCTGTAGACATATGTTCTGGGTGCCTCTGTCCACGATCCAAACATATTTGTCAATGCCAGACTATAGTCTGCAATTCTTATATGACCGTGGGAATCTAGAAGAATATTATCAGGCTTCAGGTCCCTTTGAAAAAAAAGAATGTCAGCTCTGCAGCTCATACAATTCTTACATTATTATAACATTCACAAAGCTCCTTCTTCCTAGCGCTGTACTAAAACAGAATGGCATAATTCCGGAATCATATCTTTCATGAACTGATTGCAGTACATGAGCTGTATGATCATGGAATAATTGTTTTAGTCAGAATTGAATAATCCGTCCTGGTGGAGAATTCAATTAAATGGACGTTTTTCTTTACCTTGTAAGTGAAATAGTGCAAATGATGCAATGTACGTTCAACCTTCCTCCTATCCTCATGTGTACAGCCAGCAGAAGGGCAGACATTGGATGGGAAGGGATGATCAGATAAGTGCGCGCTCGCCATTGTCACTAATGAAATTTACCAAAGCTCGCCATAGACTTGATAAAAATCATCCAGTTCAGTAGGGATTGGCCAAATTTCAATGAGTGTGTTGTAGTCCCTACTCAACAGAATTTGATCACTTCATCAACTTCTGTCAACATTTCTCAATCAGCAGCCACTGGTCAGTGTATGCTGATAGAAACTGGTGCCACTGTCACAATACAATCTCCTGGAAAGGGGGATTCCTCCATCCACCTCACTATTTTTGGACGAGTCTACGTCACAACCTGTTAAATTCATGACACAGTTCCATACCCGATACAAAACTATGGAACGTATCCTAAACAGACATTGGCCCATCTTACTTCAGGATCCACAACTTAAATCCATCATTAATCCGAGACCCAAATTCACATACCGCAAAACCAGAAATATTAAAAATTTGATAGCACCTAGCAAACTTAGATTTGAATTAGGTCCCAAGACAATATTCCCATGTCGTGTCGCAAAAAATTATGTTTGACATGTAACCATGTTACACATGGTCAAAAGGAGTTTACCCACAAGGGCAAGACATATCAGATCAGCAATTTTTTCAATTGTACTCGGAGTCAATCTGTGGATAGTGTAAGAAAAGGAACAAAAAGCAACAAAGAACATAGACCTGAGTTGTGCCCTGGTCAAGTGGTCAGTATGCCTAAAAGGGGGCATACCCAAGTATGAATTGAAATAAAAAGAAAAAAGGGAATGGGTGAGTGGGACACGAGATCCTACGACCACAGGAAGGAGAAGGAGGGCAGGCTTTATGCAGCCTGACTCCTCCTACAATTACAGGCTGACCTGCGGTCAGCCTTACACTTGTACTCGGAGTCAATCTGTGGATAGTGTAAGAAAAGGAACAAAAAGCAACAAAGAACATAGACCTGAGTTGTACCCTGGTCAAGTGGTCAGTATGCCTAAAAGGGGGCAAAAATGACCAGTTGGATGAATATGATGCCAAATTATAGCCCACTGAAATTACGTATAATGTACCAAATTACAAACTCTTATGGTATCTCAAAAAGTGGCTCTGGGCCAAGCCCAGAGAAACAAGAGGACCTCCACCTACCCAGGATGGGCTGGGGTTCCTGGCACAAATACACAGAACCTGCTCCTAGCTCTTATGACCCAAAAGCCGGGTATAGGCCTGCCTTGAGTACCGAGCTGGTACCAAACATGAAGGAGACCATGAGAATGTGATAGATACCACACGGAAAATATGACCCATGATAAGTCTGCTGATCACAGCAGGAGGGCTACTCTTCAAGAACCCCGAGGATGGCTTATAAAATGCGCAGCAAATAAAGAAAGATCTGTCGGGGTCTCCAACAACATGAAATGCTGAGTCCAAACCAGATACGCCCCGACAATGCCATGCCGATACGAGTTAAAAGAGGCAAAAACCGAACCAAGTAGGAAGCCTACTGATACTGACCTAGAGACTAAGAAAATTCGGAATCCACTAAAGCCCCTGAGCCCATAAAGGCTGCTGGAGCTGCCATGGCTAACTTATAATAGTTCCATGCTTCTGCCAACCCTAGCCAAATGTAACTAGGAAATAAAAGGTTGTGTGCATTACAAGAGGGAAAAACCACAGTCCCCTGGGTAACCTACTCCGCGTAAGTGACACGCCACTGGGACAGCAACATGAACTACAAGAGAACGTGAGCATGCTGAGAACCTGCGCCAGGAACATAAGCTGCGTGAAGGAACGAAACACATGTATAATGCGAGCTTACCAAACGTGAGCAGCCTAAGCACCGAGGCTGCAAGAAACCGCAAACTACATGAGAAACCCCGGTAGCATGAGAACGTGAATTGCTGAAAAGCGTGAGAAACATGAGAAGGAGAGTAACCTTGGGAAAACATGAGAAAACCTGGAAAAACGAGAGAAACATAAAAAGTGAGTTTATCATAGAGACAACAAATTGCAAGAGACACGAAAATTGCAAGAGACACGTAAATACCATGAGACACGCAAATTGCATGAGACACGTAAACTGCATGAGACACGTAAACTGCATGAGACACGTAAATTGCATGAGACACGTAAATTGCATAAGAAACGTAAATTGCATGAAAAACGTAAATTGCATGAGAAACGTGAGTTTGTACGAAATACATAAACAGCGTAAGAACAGATGAGGAGACTTGCCACCGAACAAGCCAATTAAAAACGATCACCTCAATCTGTCAACCCATAGACGTGATGGGTAATCTGCAGTGGTAGAACATGAACAACCCAGCTGTTTGAAAGCAACCAAATAACATTACAGACAACCAGCCCATCTCGGGAGGGGGGGGGGGGGAAGAAAGTTAGGAAGAAATCAAGGGTAAACAGCTGAACCATATGGTGGGGTGATATTTTTTTTCTTTTGTGTATTGTAATGATTTAATTAACGAAACAGAGCCACAATGATGTGATGATAAAAAGGGAAATATTTTTGAATATTATTTATTTGAAAAATTTTATTCCCATGGTAAATCTTTTCGCTGATGTGGCAAAAAAAAAAAAAAAAAAAAGAAAAAAAGAAAAAAAAAAAACTAAAAAACAGACAACCAGCCCAAGACATAACACCCCTGGTACCTGACAAGTATGATGATGTGGGTGCAGAAATGACAAGACCAATAGCGCAAGAATGTGAACCTAATGATAACACCCCCCTACTGTATGCAATGAGCGAGCCCGAGCAACCTGCAGCGCCAGGACAGGAAATTAAAAACGAACACTCAGGGCTAACCACAGACCGTGGTGGCTAGAAGTAAATGTGTAATGGTGAAAATGCATATATGACGTATTGAAAACAGGCGAGAAGATTGTGGGACAACAATCAATTAAAACAAAACCTCAGCCTGTACGGATCTGTAGACGTGACAGACCCTGAATGTGAGCACTAGCTAACGGAAATGCAGCGAACGAAAAGCTGTAACATATCATATGACATGAATGTAAAACACATGGGAAACCGAGAAAAGCATGGGAAACCGAGAGAAGCCTGGAAAAACGAGAGAAGCATGGAAAAACGAGAGAAGCATGGGAAAACGAGAGAAGCATGGGAAAACGTGAGAAGCATGAGAAAACGAGAATCAAAGGAAAAACGTGAGCATCAAGGGAAAAACGTGAGAAACAAACGTGAGAACCAAGGGAAAAACGTGAAGACATGAGAAAAGTAAGAAAAACATGAGGAATGTAAGAAAACATGAAAAGGCATAAGAAGTGACACATTGCACGAGAAACCGTAATTGCATAAGAAAACAGAAAATTTCATGAACCACTGTGAAAATTGCATGAACCACTGTGAAAATTGCATGAACCACTGTGAAAATTGCATGAAACACTGTGCAAAATTGCATGAAACACTGTGCAAAATTGCATGAAACACTGTGCAAAATTGCATGAAAACACTGTGAAACGAATGACAGACCATGACATAAAAACCCATGACATGAAACGTTATAGACCTGCGAAAAATAAGAAAAACATGGAAAAACCGAGAGAAGCACCCGAAAGAAACATGGAAAACGAGAGAAACAGAAAAACTTGAGAACTTGGGAAGACGTGAGAAACATGGGAAGACGTGAGAAGCATGGGAAGACGTGAGAAGCATGGGAAGACGTGAGAAGCATGGGAAGACGTGAGAAGCATGGATAGACGCAAGAAGCACGAAAAATGTGAGAGGCATGGAAACGTGGGAAGCGTGAGAAACATGGAAAAACGTGAGAACCAAGGGAAAAACATGGGAACCAAGAGAAACGTGAGAACCATGAAAAACGTGAGAAATGAAAGAAACATATAGGCATAAGAAGTGACAAATTGCATAAGAAATCGTACATTCCATGAGAACACCGTAAATCGCATGAAAACCGTAAATTGCATGAGAACCGTAAATTGCATGACACGTAATTTGCATGAGAAACGTAAATTACATGAGAAACGTAAATAGCATAAGAAACGTAAACAGCATGAGAAACGTATTTGCATGAGAAATCGTAAAATGCATGAAAACCGTAAATTTTTATGAAACCGTAACCTGCATGAAACTATAAAAAACACGAGAAACCGTAAAAAGCGTGAGAAACCGTAAAAATGTGTGAGAAACCGTAAAATGCGTGAGAAACCGTAAAATGCGTGAGAAACCGCAAAATGCATGACAAAAACCGTAAAATGCATGAGAAAACCCGTAAATTGCATGAGAAAAACCGTAAAAATGCATGAGCAAACCCTTAAAATGCATGAGAAACCGAAAATACCTGCGGAACTGTAACATGCATAAGAAACCGTAAATTTAAAGAAACCGTAAAATGAAAAAAAAAAAAAAGAAAGAATCGTAAATCGCAAGAAAACCATGAATTGCATAAGAAACCATAATCGTATGATGGTAATGGAAATCGCACTACTGCCGCAGCCTCAGGGGTCAGCTACACACCAGAGGATGGTTGATAATTTCACATTAAGACCTCTGACATCCAAAATTCCACAAATTCCACTAGTTCCCCTCTGGATTTTTTTTTTTTTTTTTCATCACTGCAAGACTTTCCAATATTTGACACTTACCATGTAAAATTCCCAGCAGAATGTACAAGCATACATCCTAATTCAGTGAAATAACTAGTGATTGAAGAGACACAAACACTTACCAAGGCTCACGCAGTAGCACCCTATCTGTACCCAGCCTATGTTGCTGAGTAGATTTTAACCAGACAAGTGACCGATCACCCCCCCGCGACAGCACCGGAAGGAGCGAACAGGCGGCCTTTGTAGCAGTACAAGGAGAGGAGCAGAAGGTGCCAAACCCCCCCTCTCCCCAATGAGGATACCGGGAGAAACGGGCGGCCTGTAAACTCGGCAGACTCTGAACCTGAAAGGCAAAACCCGGGATGCCCGGGAGAGTCCAAATGGAGGTGGCCACCTGCCTGCGAACCCCCCTGTCCAAACCTGTAACCCCGCCGCTGACATAGAGAGACTCGCCCCTTGCAGCCGCACATCTTCCTGCGGAGACGAAAAACCCGGAAGTGACGTCAGACGCACACGAGATCCTACGACCACAGGAAGGAGAAGGAGGGCAGGCTTTATGCAGCCTGACTCCTCCTGCAATTACAGGCTGACCTGCGGTCAGCCTTACACTTGTTCCACTGAATTTGTAATTTACTGCTTAACTTGTCCTTGTGGGCTCTATTATGTGGGAAGAACTATACGCACTCTGAGAAAAAGATTTGGGGAGCACCGTTGTCTCGTGGAAGCAGGAGACGACACCCACAGTGTTCCCTTACATTTTCTTCGCAATCATGATCATTCTTCCTCTGGCCTTAGGGTTTGGATCATTGAGTCCATTCCAGGTACGTTCCCACTGGCAGAGCGTTTTAAACACCTCTACCAGAGGGAATTGTACTGGATATACACTTTGGACTCTCTTGCCCCAGGTGGGTTAAATGAGGAAATAGAAGTGAACAGCCTAGTTTGATTGTTTCCCCTCCCCATCTGTCAATGCATTCCATTATGTATCAGTATCATTAATATTTCCATCATTCCATTTAATCAATCTTATATTTATTTTCATCAGTATTTTTATTATTTTTATTTTCATTTTTATGTTTATTTATTTCTATTTCTATTTTATTTTTATTTATGGTACCGTACTTAATTTTAATTTCATTATTTTTGATTTTTATTTTATCCTTATTTTCATTTTTATTATCATTTTTTTTATTCTTATTTCATTCCTTTTTATTTAATTTTTCACATTTACATATCCATTGCGAAAAAAATCCACATGTCATCCCTTATCATTAGCTGAGGTTATGTGTTCTTGGAACATCTCTTATGCGTGTAATGCGGTTGTCCATGTCACTTCCCCAATTATCTATATTATCCATCATTATCTATATTATTTACATTGTTTTTATATAATCCTTTTTTTAATATTGGTTTTATATGTATTGTCATATTTTATTAAATTCCAGCAGTTGTCTAATGCATCCACACTAGATAGCTAACATGTCAGCCCGAGCGATTGCAGCATAATCCGGAGCGCTTTTTCCACCAATCAGCGACATCCATCAGTCTCTATATTCTAGCCCAATCACGTTACACGTTAGGCCTGAGGAAGGAGCGTAGCTTCGCAAACGCATCGCCTACACGTCCCGTCGCCCGGAAGTGACCTCATCTCACTGGCTCCCTGGTGCTCAGCGTGAGTTCCAGCGGCAGGAAGCGCCGGCTTCCACCGCCGAGCCTGCCCATCGGATACCAACGCCGTCCAGACCGGGACCATACAGACTTCAAGACACTCCGGCTACTTTGCCAACATGCTTTTAATCATGTACCTTTGTGAGTACCATCTTTTATAGTCTTGCAAAATAAACTTTATGGTATCTCTGCACTTAGAGTGGCGCCTTGTGTTTTTCATTTTACAGTACCCAGAGGATCGCTTCTTTTCCTAAACAAGGCAGCCCTCTATTGTGGTCAGTACTCTAACATATGTACTATTATTCAGCATATATGGACATTACATTATAATATCAATTTCCTTCTGACAAATTAATGTTCATTTATCTGTATTATTGATATTTTTTTTATTTTTTTTTTTATTGTCTTTCTGTGTTGGGCCTAGCGCTCACTTTTACCTATTGTTGCAATGGGTATCAGAGACTGTGTCACAGTGGTCAACTTATACGAAAACTATTATTGAGAAATTCCTTTTAGGATAATTCTAGGCTGATAAGTTGTTCATTTTTTATCACCTCTATATATACACATAATTAGACTTTAATCATTTAGCTATGATTAAGCACCAACGTATGGTGTGAAATGCGTTAGCTGCTTCTCCCTCTCTTTTTTGTTTATGAAGTGTATTGGATTTTACATTTTTCAATAAAGATGCCTTCAGCAGAGTGCGGCCGTCCAGGATTTTTTCTTCTCTTCTAAATATTTGTTTATATGTCACTAATAAGTCAAACAACCCACGGGCCTTACTTTAGGCCAACTTTGTGTATTCGGCAGAGGGGTCAAGCAGGACAGCACCCACCCATCTACCTAGGCAACCTATAAGCATAATAATGAAATTATTACAACCATAGTGACCATTATGTCATCCAACACTAAACTTAGTTATCGTACCCCTTAATTATCGTACCCCCAAAAAAAATATATATATAAGTTTTGTATATGTAGAAAAATCAAGTGTAGCAGGGACATCATTACATACAAAACCTAGATGGGAGCCCCAAAGTTTAGACAGCAGGTCCGACCAGAGGGCCCATCTTGCACCTGATTGAAGGAATGGAAGAAGCAAGTTAGAAAAAGAGAAGGAAGTGAGTCAGAAAAGAGAACAAAGAGGTGAGACCACAACCGTCCAGGAGTCCAGCCCAGCACCGATCCATTGTTATTCCCAAGTGTTTGGTGTCTGCAGGTAGGAAACAGGGGTTGTTTGTCCCATGGGACGCTGACCAATTTTTCATGGAACATAATCCAGGTTAGTTTTCGCTTCATTAACCACTTTAGCCCCGGAAGGCTTTACCCCCTTCCTGACCAGAGCACTTTTTGCGATACGGCACTGCGTCGCTTTAACTGACAATTGCGCAGTCGTGCGATGTTGCACCCAAACAAAATTGACGTCCTTTTTTTCCCACAAATAGAACTTTCTTTTGGTGGTATTTTATCACCTCTGCGGTTTTTATTTTTTGCGCTATAAACAAAAATAAGCGACAATTTGAAAAAAAGCAATATTTTTTACTTTTTGCTATAATAAATATCCCCAAAAAATATATAAAATAACCATTTTTTTTCTCAGTTTAGGCTGATATGTATTTTTATACATATTTTTGGTAAAAAAAAAAATCGCAGTAAGCATATATTGATTGGTTTGTGCAAAAGTTATAGCGTCTACAAAATAGGAGATAGATTTATAGCATTCTTATTATTATTAAGATTTTTTTATTAGTAATGGCGGCGATCTGCAATTTTTATCATGACTGTGACATTATGGCGGACACATCGGACACTTTTGACACCATTGTCATTTATACAGCGATCAGTGCTATAAAAATGCACTGATTACTGTGTAAATGACAATGGCAGGGAAGGGGTTAAACACCAGGGGGCGATCAAGGGGTTAAGTGTGTCCTAGGGAGGTGTTCTAGATGCTCCCTAGATGACAGGGAGCAGTAGCTCCCTGTCATGTCACTAGGCAGAAGGGGAAATGCCTTGTTTACATCTCCCCATCCTACCTCTCCACACCGCAATCGCGGGCCGCCGGCGAACATTGAGTTCCTGGGATCTGCGGCGTGCCCGATAGGCGGTAAATTTAAAGGGACATACAGGTACGATCATTTGCCTGTCTGTGCCATTCTGCTGACATACATCTGTGTGCGGTGGTCGGCAAGCGGTTAAGGCTAAGTCGATCACTGGACTTTTCAGCGATGGATATTTTGGCCGCCAAAAACATATAATATATTAGAGTCTGTGTGTACCTTGGGATATTCTCCACAGGTTCAGTAACCACTTACCCACTGAGCACTTAAACCCCCTTCCTAACCAGACCAATTTTCAGCTTTCGGTGCTCTCACATTTTGAATGACCATTACTCTTTAATGCAGCACTGTACCTATATGAAATTTTTGTCTTTTTCACACAAATAGAGCTTTCTTTTGGTGATATTTAATCAAGTCTGGGGTTTTTTATTTTTTGCGCTATAAAAAAGACAGAAAATTCTGTTTTAAAAAATGCATTTTTCTTAATTTCTGTTTATAAATTTTTGCAAATTAGTAATTTTTCTTCATACATTTTGTAAAAAAATTATACTGCTACATATCTTTGGTAAAAATAACCCAAACTGGTGTAAATTATTTGGTCTTTGTGAAAGTTAGAGTTCACAAGCTTTGGTGCCAATCTCTGAAAATTGATCACACCTTATGTACTGACAGCCTATCTCATTTCTTGTGACCCTAACAAGTCTGGAAAGTACAAATACCCCCCAAATGACCCCTTTTTGGAAAGTAGACATTCCAAAGTATTTAGTAAGAGGCATGGTGAGTTTTTAAGTTGTAATTTTTTCCCACAATTCTTTGCAAAATAAAGATTTTTTCTTCTTTTTCTTTCACAAAATTGTTATATTAGCAGGTTATTTCTCACACACAGTATATGCATAGCACAAATTACACCCCAAAACACATTCTACTACTCCTCCTGGGTATGGCGATACCACATGTGTTAGACTTTTACGCAGTGCGGCCACATACAGAGGCCCAACATGCAGGGAGCACCATCAGGCATTCTTTGACCATAAATTACACATATAATCAGAGATTACATATAATTTCTTGACTACCTCTTACACTTTTGAAGGCCCTGGAGCACCAGGACAATGGAAACGCCCCAAAAATGACCCCATTTTGGAAAGAAAACAACCCAGCATATAATCCATGAGGCATAATGAGTCTTTTGAACATGTCATTTTTTTCTACAAGTCTTTGGAAAATGTGTAAACAAAATGAAAACATTTTTTTTTACACAAAGTTGTCAATTTATACAATATTTCTAACACATAGCATGTGCATGCCAAAAATTACACCCCAAAATAGATTCTCCTACTCCTGAGTACGGCGATACCACTTGTGGGAGACTTTTACACAGCCTGGCCACATAGAGAGGCCCAACATGCAGGGAGCACTGTCAGGTGTTCTAGGGGCATATTTTTGAAATCTAATTTGACTACCTATTACACTTTTGTGAGGCCCTCTAGTGGCATGGATGAGAACTGATGTGGCTTGGATGAGCATGAATGGGGATGGATGAGTATGGATGGGATGACTGAGCATGAATGAGTACGGCTGAGTATGGATGGGATGGCTGAGTATGAATGGGTGTGGATGGGATGGCTGAGCATGGATGGATGGATGAGTATTGCTGAGTAGGGATGGCTGGCTGAGTATGGATGGCTGGCTGAGTTTGGATGGATAAGTGCTAGAATCAGGTCCGGTGCTACCACTAGGCAGACTAGGCAGCCGCTAGGTGCAGCCACGGCCCCTGGAAGTGAGGAGGCGGGGAATCATCCAGTAAAACTAACAAGCCGGCGGGAGAAGGAAGTGACAAGCCGGCCGGCCACCGTGGCAGGGATGGATGACTGCAGTGGTGTATTAGCGTGGGGGGGTAGCCAGTCCGCTCACCCCAGATGACATTACACAGGCTCCTGCCGGTGACACAGGCAGCACCCTTGACAGTACAGCTCAGATAGAAGTGGTAGCTTTCACAGAACAGGAGGCGGGGCTGGAGGAGGTCATGATCTCTATCAGTGTAGGGCTGGAGGAGCAAGCGGCAATCGTGAAGCAGGCGGCACCAAGCAGGTCTGTGCTGTTCAAGTTCAACACACACACACAGGGAGAGGAGAGTAACGTGGGTGGAGGCATGGACACTTACTGTGTGTTCTATGGACGATGAGATCCGCAGGACTTCCACACACCAGCCTTCCTCCCACCTGTCATTCAGCTATGCCATCCTGGACATCACAATCCCAGTACATCGCACAGCACACCTCCACTACACTGAGAATCTTGCTGGCTGGTGGACGGGAAAAGGATGGTGGTGAAGGCTGTGGCGGGTGGAGGGGTCATTGGAAGGCACCACAAAAATCTCCACCCCCACCGTATACATGGGCAGGGCAAAGGGGGTGGATTCAGGGGCGGAGGCAATGGTGGGGCATCAAAATTAGGTTTAGCCTAGGGTGTCAAAAATCCTTGCACCAGCCCTCGCTGGAATGGGCACATATCAGTGCTGTGGGCACTGCACATCCAGCCCACAGCGCTGCAGCACTCAATCTCGCCCCTCGCACTGTACCGATCGGTACAAAGAGGGGAGAGAGGAACCGGACATGACGCCGGTTTGTTTACAAGTGATCGCTCCGTCATTTGACCGCGGTCAGTGGTCATTCACCGTGATGCATGGATATTCCCGGATGCTCCCAATGTTATCGAGCCGTGCTGTAGCCGTCATTTGGCTATGGTGCGGTCGTTAAGTGGTTAAGCGAGGCTATGCAAGGGTCTTTAGTAATGTTAACCATATTAACTGAATGAATTAAGGAATGAACCCATATCCAGAAATGACGGACCTTATAGGACAAGTCCACCATTAGGAATGAGCTCCGGCGTGTTCGCACAGCCCACGCGCAGAGCCAGCCAGTAAGTCACTGCACTGAGCTAATCACAGGCAGTGAGACATTGTCCCGAGTTGCGGCTGCAGAGATCGGGAAATGTCTCACTGCCGGTGATTAGCGCAGCGCAGTGCCGACTTCCTAGCGGGCTCTGCACATGGGCTGTGCGAACACGCCGGAGCTCATCCTTATCCACCATTAATGAAGGGCAGAGCCAATCTGTCCACAGCCCCGAAAGCAGGAGGGGGGCGAATCCAGATACATTTGAGTAGCGTTCTGGTACAAGGTTCCATCTCGCAATCACCTTGTATCCTGCTTCAATCAGGGCAACGTTCATTATACCCTTATGAATGTGTGCAGTCCAGGATCGCCAGTCCCCCACCTCCAGGGAAATGCCCAGATCCCTCTCCCAAGCCATTTGATTCGGAAGTGCATATTTTTTTTTTGTAAAAATTACTCACCCCTGAGTTCTGCGCATATTCCATTTTTGTGAGTCATTTCAAAAAAATACACTGAAAGCTTCTCTTCCTGCTTTCTACTTCCTCCTGGCAATGCCATCTGGGATTGTAGTTCATTGAACTAATAAGAAACTACAAGTTCCATGAATCATTGCCTTTGTGGCTGTATAGGAGGGGCTGGCATGTAGCATTTCACTGCTCAGCTTTCTGCTCCCTCTTGTGAGCTGTGACTGGGGGTGGGGGGGAAACCTGAGCAGACACAGATATTCTGTCTCGCTAGTCTATGAGTATAAAAAGAATAAGAATGGGGAGTTGCAAGTAATATAAGAAAAACTGCAAAGCCCCGATGTACACATGTCTATATATACTGGATATCAAAACTATTTCTTCTTTCGATACCTCTCACTCTTTCTGTATCTCTGTCTATTCCTCTTTCTATATCTCTCCTTGTTGAACAGGGGCTGAAAAATTGGGCCTTTGGTGGTGGTAGTGCTGGTGCCACAACACTAAGTCCTCACTCGCTCTTGGTGGGCACAGAAACGGGCCCTGCTGTGAAATATTAGATCAAGAATTGTAATTACATGCCCCTGTTGAACAGGGGCTGAAAAATTGGGCCTTAGGCACTGGTGCCACAACACTGCAACCCCTCACAGATACTCTAGTTAGAACGCAAGAACGAGCCCTGCTGCAAAGTATTGCATCAAAAATTGTAATTACACGCCCCTGTTAAACAGGGGCTGAAAAATTGGGCCTTAGGCACTGGTGACGGCGCCCAGAACCAAAAATGTTCTTACAAGCTATCAGCATGATCATTGAGGAGGAAGAGGATAATTACTCAGGATAGTCACTCAGCATCAGCATAGGCAGGCTTTGAAGGGATCTGAGATTTCAAAAAAAATTATTCGGTTACATCAGCATCAGGTGCTTGGTAGCTGGTAGTGATCCAAGACTGATTCATTTTTATGAAGGTCAGTCGATCGACCGAGTCGGTGGACAGACGCACCCTGTGATCAGTTACAAAGCCTCCATCAGCACTGAATGTGCGTTCCGAAAGAACGCTGGATGCAGGACAGGCCAGTAGCTCAATTGCATACTGTGCAGGCTCTGGCCAGTGATCCATCCTCAAGACCCAGTAACCCAGAGGATTTTCGGTGGGAAAGGTGTCCAAGTCAGATCTTGCCTCTAGGTATTCCTGCACCATGTAAAACAGACGCTGGCGATGGTTACTGGAACCGATCATACCTTGGGGCTGCGGACTAAAAAATTGTCTGATCGCATCAGTCAGATAGCCACCTTCTCCACCGCTCCTTCTTTGACTGACCGAAGCCTCAGCAACACGTTGTCCAGAAACAGGAGTTTGTAACCTCCCAGTCTCTGGGAACGCGTTGCACAAACCTTTCTGCAAGGCCTCCCGAAGATGTTTCATCCTCTGCTCCCTCTGCGACGGCAAAATAAGGTCGGCAACCTTACCCTTGTAACGTGGATCAAGGAGGATTGCCAGCCAGTATTGGTCCTTCTCCTTGATACCACGAATACGAGGATCCTTACGCAGGCTTTGCAGGATCAGGGAGGCCATGCAGCATAGGTTTGCTGAGGCATTCGGTCTGGAGTCCTCTGGGTCACTAAGGATGACATGGTCCGCAGCCACGTACAAGTCCATGTGTTTCTTGGGACTGATCCCTTAAAGACTGCTGCTGATGCTGAGTGCCAGGCTCCACCTCCATACTGACACAATCCTCTTCCTGTGTGATCGGCGGGCACACAGGAACACTGTCTGGATAAAGGGGGCCTTGAGAGCTAAGGAAGTCCTCCTCTTCCTGCCTCGCCCTGTCCATTATTCCACGCAGCGTGTGCTCCAACAGGTGGACAAGGGGGACAGTGTCACTGATGCATGCACTGTCACTTCTCACTATTCTCGTGGCCTCCTCAAATGGTGACAGGACAGTGCATGCATCCCTGATCATGGCCCACTGGCGTGGGGAAAAAAAACAAGCTCCCCTGACCCTGTCCTGGTGCCATAGTCGCACAGGTACTCATTGATGGCCCTCTGCTGCGTGTGCAGCCGCTGCAGCATGGCCAACGTTAAGTTCCACCTGGTGGGCATGTCACAGATTAGGCGGTTCTTGGGCAGGTTAAACTCCTTTTGGAGGTCCGTCAGCCGAGCACTGGCATTATATGACCGGCGGAAATGCACACAGACTTTCCTGGCCTGCCTCAGGACATCCTGTAAGTCCGGGTACCTGCCCAAGAACCGCTGCACCACCAAGTTAAGGACGTGAGCCAAACAGGGCACATGGGTCATTTGTCCCTGTCGGAGGGCAGAGAGGTTGGTGCCATTGTCGCAAACCACCATTCCTGCCTTAAGTTGGCATGGCGTCAACCACCTCTGAACCTGCCCCTGCAGAGCTGACAGAACCTCTGCCCCAGTGTGGCTTCTGTCCCCCAAGCACACCAGCTCAAGCACCGCATGGCATCTTTTGGCCTGCGTAGATGCGTAGCCCCTTGAACGCCTACGGAGCACCGCTGGTTCCGAGGACAAAGCACAGGAAGAGGCCATGGAGGAAGAAGAGGAGAGGGTGGAGGAGAGAGGTGTGTCACAATCATTTCTAGTGGCATTTTGGAGGCGTGGTGGCGGAACAACCTCCAACACTACTGCACCTTGTCCTGCATCCTTCCCAGCTGCCAGCAGAGTCACCCAATGCGCCGTGAAACTTAGGTAACGTCCCTGTCCATGCCTGCTGGACCATGAGTCAGCGGTAATATGCACCTTACCGCTAACCGCCCTGTCCAGCGAGGCATGGACATTGCCTTCCACATGCCGGTAGAGAGCTGGAATCGCCTTCCATGAGAAAAAGTGGGGTTTGGGTACCTGCCACTGAGGAACCGCAAATTCCACAAACTCACGGAAGGGGGCAGAGTCTACCAACTGAAAAGGCAGCAGTTGAAGTGCTAGCAATTTTGCCAAGCTAGCATTCAACGCTGGGCATGTGGATGGCTGGGGGCAAACTTCTTTCGGCGGTGCAGCAGCTGGGGCAGGGAAATTTGCCTGGTACAATCTGACGTTGGTGTACCGAAAGCAGATTGCCCACAAGTACTTGGCTGTGACACACCTAATTGTACACCTTCATTCCTCTCAGTGCAGGTCTCAGAGGACTGAAGGTATAGTGGGGTTGGAGATCTCAGCTGATGAGGAGCAAGGAGAGGTCCTCTTTGGTGTGGGTCTTTTAGATACGCTTGCCAACTACCTGCATGGCAGGTCAACATATGTCTGGTCAAGCATGTGGTACCCAAGCGGAGATGTTTTGGCCACGCGAGATACGCTTGAGACATATGTTGCAAATAGCAGCGGTGCGATCTGATGCACTCGTCTCAAAACAGGCCCACACCAAAGAACTTTTTGAATAAGGCGCAGAGACTGCAGCGCCCTGCACATGCGGAGCTTTGGGGTGTGATGCAGTCAGTGTGCTGCCCTTAGGCTGGCCCCTGGAGGGCATCCTGCTTCGTTGGTGATGTGCCGCCTCCTCCTCCTCTCTCCTATCAGGCACCCACATTGAGTCAGTGACCTCATCATCCCCTCCCTCCTCATCACTGGAGCAAACCTGGCAGTATGCTGCAGCAGGGGGAGCATGACTGCCAGATTGCTGTCCTTGGGCACCCCCTCTGTCCGTGCTCACGTTACTGCCTTCATCTAGCTCAGTATCATCATCAGAGCCTTCCAAACGCTGGGCATCCTCCTGGTGTACCCAACACTGTGGTCAAACAGTTCGAGGGACTCCTCAGGAGGACATGGTGGGGCTAGGGAAGGAGTCACTGATGACATTGAGCCGAGGGAAGAGGCTTTGCCAGACAAAGTACCCTGAGCATGGGTGAAAGAGGATGAGGAGGATGAGGACGGCTTGGTCATCCACTCGACCAAGTCTTCCGCATGTTGCGGCTCAACGAGGCCAGCTGCCAAAAAAAAGGCCAATCGTGTCCCACAGCCACGTGCTGATGAGGATGCACCGTCTCCACGACCAGCACTAGACACAGAGCCCGCTTGCCCTCTTTTATTGGCTTGTGACTGTCTGCCTCTCCTTGTTGGCCTTCCAGACATACTAATGGCCTGTAGCTGCACTAAGCTGCGATAGATATATAGCTAGATATATATATATACTGATACTGCAGCTAGCAAAATCAACTGCCTGCCTGTAGTATGAGACCACCAACCTTCTACAGGTAGCTTTAGCTGAACACTGTGCAGAGCTCGCAAAAAACTAACTTGTAGCTTATTTAGCTGCCTGCGGTAGTGATAGGATCAGGAAAACACCACCAACCTTCTATATGTAGCTTTAGGTGAACAATGTGCAGAGCTCGCAAAAAAATAACTTGTAGGTTTAGCTGAACACTGAGCAGGACGCATTACACTAACTTGTAGCTTTAGCTGAACACTGTACAGATGTCTCACTACACTAACTTGTAGTTTTAGCTGAACACTGTGAGCAGGACGCACTACACTAACTTGTAGCTTTAGCTGAACACTGTGCAGAGGTCTCACTACACTAACTTGTAGTTTTAGCTGAACACTGAGCAGGATGCAGTACACTAACTTGTAGCTTTAGATGAACACTGTGCAGAGGTCTCACTACACTAACTTGTAGTTTTAGCTGAACACTGTGAGCAGGACGCACTACACTAACTTGTAGCTTTAGCTGAACACTGTGCAGAGGTCTCACTACACTAACTTGTAGTTTTAGCTGAACACTGAGCAGGATGCAGTACACTAACTTGTAGCTTTAGATGAACACTGTGCAGAGGTCTCACTACACTAACTTGTAGTTTTAGCTGAACACTGTGAGCAGGACGCACTACACTAACTGTAAATAGTCTAGCTGCCTGACTGTGGTACTAACAGGATCAAAAGAACACCAGCAATTTTCTTCAGGTAGCTGTAAATACTGTAAGACAAGCCTGCTGCCTGTCAGTAGGAAGATAACAGGAACGGATCTAGCTAAACTGAATACAGTGTACATATATATATATATATATATATATATATATATATATATATATATATGCAACACCTGGGATGCATATATATATATATATATACACACAATACACTAAGTGCAGCTAACTCACTGACTGTCCTGCCTAATCTAGTTAACTCAAATGAAATGACACTGTCTCTCCCTCTCTCAGCACGCCGGAACACACTACACAGGGCCGCCATGCAGGCGGCCTTATATAGTGTGGGGCGTGTTCTAAACCCCCTGAGCCATAATTGGCCAAAGCCACCCTGGCTTTGGCCAATTACAGCTCTCTCTACCAACGGTGCTGTGATTGGCCAAGCATGCGGGTCATAGTGCATGCTTGGCCAATCATCAGCCAGCAATGCACTGCGATGCCGCAGTGAATTATGGGCCGTGACGCGCCACATGAATTTGGCGCGAACGGCCCATATCGTTCATAATTCGGCGAACAATCGAACAGCCTATGTTCGAGTCGAACACGAAGCTCATCCCTAATCCCAGGCCAAAAAAGGGATCCACAGCGACTACGAGCCTCGTTTTTGCCTACAAACTAGCACAGCCAGAGCGGGCATACTCCCAGATGCCGTCCCGCAGGAGAAAAGAGTGTGCCATTCTGGGGAAAATGACAGATATTTTCACACTGCCGCGCCGTCCTCACAGCCAAGATGGCACCGGCGGCTGGAGAGAGGACACACACAGCCATTACAAGCAGCACAGAACGCCTCCTATGCCAAACAGAAGCCACAGCAACAACAATTTCAAACAGGGATATGAAAACTACTCCCCACCTCCGTCAGCTTCCTCCAGCGCAGTAAAGAGCAGACAAAGAATATCTATAGAGCCTGCAGATACTGAGGAGGTAAGCGGATTTAACTCTTTGCTAGATGACACTAGGGAGTTACAAGACTCCATTACTGACTTCCCAACATTAAACCAGCCTGTCATAGACACTACCCTTAAGGACATGCTGGTATCCCTGCGCATCACTTTGCATGCTGATATGCTTGCTATTTTGCAACAATTCAAATCAGAGGTAACTGCTGTCTCCAACAGAGTCACTCACATTGAATCAAAAATGGGAGCGTTTACAACCACATTTAATGACATGGTTGATGCCCAGAATGACAGATGACGAGATTGTGTAAATAAAAACCAAATTAGCAGATTTGGAAGACAGATCAAGACGTAACATTAAAATCCGGGGAATCCCCGAATCGGTCAAGCCCCCTGACCTAAAAAATTATTTTGTCAATGTCATTTTTTTGCTAGAAAATTACATAGAACCCCCAAAGATTATATATGTTTTTTTTTAGCAGAGACCCTAGAGAATAAAATGGCAGTCGATGCAACTTTTTATCTCGCACGGTATTTGCGCAGCAATTTTTTAACCCTTTTTTTGGGGTTTTCATGCTTTAAAAAAAAACATTAAAGTTAGCCCAATTATTTTGCATAATGTGAAAGATGAAGTTACGCCGAGTAAATAGATACCCAACATGTCATGCTTCAAAATTGCACACGCTCGTGGAATGGCGCCAAACTTCGGTAGTTAAAAATCCTCATAGGCGACGCTTTAAATTTTTTTACTGGTTACATGTTTTGAGTTAGAGAGGAGCTCTAGGGCTAGAATTATTGTTCTCGCTGTAACGATTGCGGCAATACCTCACATGTGTGGTTTAAACACCGTTTTCATATGTGGGCGCTTCTGCGTGCAAGCACACAGGGACAGGGGCGCTTTAAATTTTATTTTTTTTTGATTGTTAATTTTACTTTTCTTTTTTTAGTTTGACACTTTAAAAAAAAAAAAGACATTTTTGATCACTTTTATTCTTATTACAAGGAATGTAAACATCCCTTGTAATAGGAATATGGCATGATCTGTCCTCTTTACAGTGAGATATGGGGTCAATAAGACCCCACATCTCACCTCTAGGCTGGGAAGCCTGAAATAATAAAAAGAAAAATCTCGGCTTCCCAGTCCAGGCAGCGCCATTTGTTTGAATGCAGAGGCCGGGCGTGACGTCATAACATCGTGCCCAGCCTCCGAACGATCATAGAGACTCCGGCGACCATCTGGTCCACCGGACATCTCTATGGTAAACATCCGGGGCCGGCGGATCCGTTCTCCGACTCACCGATGGAATCGGTGAGTCGGTAGAAGCACCGGAAGGCAGCAGGTGGGGGCACGTCCCCTCTCGCCGCCCGTAAGAACGATCAAGCAGCGGAACATTGTTCTTATGGTGCAGAGAATCGCCAGCTGAAAAAGACGATATCTGAATGATGCCTGTAGCTGCAGCCATCATTCAGATATAACCGTACAAAGTCAAGGACGTCCTATTGCGTACCTTGGGCAGGAAGTGGTTAATATGTGGAAAAAAATAACACACACACACACACACACACACACAACACATACAGTAAACAATTTCCTAATAATCCTCCAAAAGTGATTAGTGAAAAAAAAGAAAAATTTACATCCAGTGTAATGCTAATCCATCCAGGAAAAAAAAAAAATCCCTCTTCAACACACCACATCCCACAGCAATAAGGATATGCCCTCACTCCTCCACGTTATGAGAGGACTAATATATCAGCGTTACTAAACATTGGGAAATTGTTTGCTGTTTTTATTTTTTTTTTATTTGTTTCCACATACTAACTGAAAAGTGAATTGTTTTGAGTAGTCTCACCCATAACGCTGCACAATTTATGTTTAGATGATATTTCACATATTTATACACTTAAATGCATGGAGTTTGTATGTTTTTTAACCACTTCAGCCCCGGAAGGATTTACCCGCTTCCTGACCAATCCATTTTTTACGATACGGCACTGCGTCGCTTTAACTGACAATTGTACAGTCGTGCGACGTTGTACCCAAACAAAATTTATGTCCTTTTTTTCCCAGAAAATAGAGATTTCTTATGGTGGTAATTGATCACCTCTGCGTTTTATCTTTTGCGAAAATTTATCTTTAGGGATAAATTTGGGATAAATTTATATTTATCCCAAATTTAAAAAAAAAAAAAAACAAAAAAAACATTTCTTTCCTCAGTTTAGGCCGATATGTATTCTTCTACATATATTTGATTGGTTTGCGCAAAAGTTATAGCATCTACAAAATAGGGGATAGATTTATGGCATTTTTTTTACTAGTAATGGCAGCGATCTGCGATTTTTTTAGCATGACTGCGACATTGTGGCGGACAGATCGGACACTTGACACATTTTTGGGACCATTGACATTTATACAGCGATCGGTGCTATAAATATGCATTGATTACTGTATAAATGTCACTGGCAGGGAATAAGTTAAGACTAGGGGTGATCAAAGGGTTAAATGTGTTCCCTGACTGTGTTCCAACTGTGGGGGGATGGGACTGACTTGGGGAGGAGACCGATCGTTGTTCCTATATACTAGGAACACACGATCTGTCTCCTCTCCCTTGGCAGGACATGGATTTGTGTATTTACACACACAAATCCCCGTTCTCGCTCTGTTAGGAGCGATCGTGGGTGCCCAGGGAACATCTCAGCCGCTGGGCACGCGCATCAGCTCCTTAGGGACACACAGGGCGCGCCCCCTATATGCCTTAAATCGCCCTTCTTAATGCTATGGCGATTTGTGCAGGAGTGCCATTCTGCCGCCGTCGACGGCGGGCAGTCGGCAAGTGGTTAATATAATGCATGTTGCTATAAATTTTTATTTGTTTTTCTTCCAGAATGAGGTAGTTTCTCTGGAAGTGACGTTGCGGCCAGAAATTTCGCACTGTGCATCTCAGTTTGCTACGGAAGTAACGTTCCTGCACCCCCATCACTAAGAAGGGGGAAAGCGGACATGTTGTTACACCCACCGGAGTTTTGCATTTGCCACGTATTTATAACAGTAAAGTCAGTTTATATAGTGAAATACAATACTTACAACTCCCTCTGACTACTTAGATCTTGAATTTTAAAAGCAGCGGCAACCCTGCTCATCTCACAGGTTTGCTAATCTGACAGAAGTTTGCTGCTTTTAAAATTCAACATCTAAGCAGTCTGACAGAGTTCAAAGTCCTGTATTTCACTATATAAACTGACTTTACTGTTATAAATACATGTAAAATGCAAAACACCGGTGGGTGTAACAACATGTCCACTTTCCCCCTTCTTAGTGTAACCTTACTGTGGACGAGTGTGGGATGCAGCAAGATGGCGGCAACGGAACGTCCCTTCTGGAGCATTCTATGATGGGGAGTGGAATATGACAATACACCGCCGCTGCCGGGTGTACCAAGATGGCCGCTGCTCTGGAGCTAGGCCAAAGCCGCGGCCTTTCCTAAGGCCGAGGCAGCGGAGCGCTCCGTGGAGCGCGTGTGTGCCGATCCGAACAGGTTGAACCGTTTGGATCACAGATCGGTGACGATCCGTTGCACCCCTAATATATATATACATACACAGTGGGGACGGAAAGTATTCAGACCCCCTTAAAGTTTTCACTCTTTGGTATATTGCAGCCATTTGCGAAAATTATTTAAGTTCATTTTTTTCCTCATTAATGTACACACAGCACCCCATATTGACAGAAAAACACAGAATTGTTGACATTTTTGCAGATTTATTAAAAAAGAAAAACTGAAATATCACATGGTCCTAAGTATTTAGTCCCTTTGCTGTGACACTCATATTTAACTCAGGTGCTGTCCATTTCTTCTAATCATCCTTGAGGCTGGGTTCACACTAGTGTGAAAACGCTCCGACATTGGGAGCTCATGTCGCATGACGTGGGAAAAATCAATGTTTCCCTATGGGAGCCATCCTAACTGGTCCGACACAAGCCGATCCGACTTTGAAAATGCTCCCTGTACTACTTTGGTCCGACTTTGATACTACTTCAGCCCATTGACTATCATTGAAGTCGGATCGCCGTCTTGCATGATCCGACTTTGGCATGCGACTTGTGCTCAGATGATCCTGAGGGGGAACTCCGCGCCAAATTTTAAATAAAAAACCGGTTCCCCCTCCAAGAGCATACCAAGCCCTTGGGTCTGGAATGGATTGCATACCAGACCCTTATCCGAGCACGCAGCCCCGCTGGTCAGGAAAAGGGGTGGGGACAAGCGAGCAGCCCCCTCATCCTGAACTGTACAAGGCCGCATGCCCTCAACATGGGGGGGTGGGTGCTTTTGGGCAGGGGGGCGCCCTGTGTCCCCCCACCCCAAAGCACCTTGTTCCCATGTTGATGAGGACAAGGGCCTCTTCCCGACAACCCTGGCCGTTGGTTGTCGGGGTCTGCGGGCAGGTGGCTTATCGGAATTCAGGAGCCCCCTTTAATAAGGGGGCCCCCAGATCCCGGCCCCCCACCCTATGTGAATGAGTATGGGGTACCCATTCACCTGGGCGAAAAGTGTCAATAAAAGAAAAAACACTAGACAGGTTTTTAAAGTAATTTTTTAGGCAGCTCCGGGGGTCTTCTTCCGACTTCGGGGGTCTCTTCTCTTCTCTGCGCTCTCCGGCCTCTTCTCCGCGCCCTCCGGTATCTTCTGCCAGGCTCCTCCGCTATCTTCTGCTCTTTCGCCCGCTCTTTTGCTAGCGGTGGCCCCGTCTTCTCCGTCTTCTTCTTCCCTCTTCTCTTCTTCCGATGTTGACACGATGCTCTCTCCCGCTGCAATGCCGCGTGCACAACGACTTATATAGGCATGGGGCGTGGTCACCAGGTGATGTCACCCGATGATCCCGCACCTTTATGATGTCACGGCCCGGGGCATGATGGGTGGTGACGTCATAAAGGGGCGGGGTCATCGGGTGACATCACCCAGTGACCACGCCCCATGCCTATATAAGTCGTTGCACACAGCATTACAGCGGGAGAGAAGGTCGTGTCAACATCGGAAGAAGAGAAGAGGGAAGAAGACCGGCCACCGCTAGTAAAAGAGTGGGCAAAAGAGCAGAAGATAGCGGTGGAGCCTGGCAGAAGATACCGAAAAGCGGGAGAAGAACTGGAGACCGGGAGAAGAGGCCAGAGTGCACAGAGAAGAGGCCGGAGAGCACAGAGAAGAGCCGGAGAGCGCGGAAGAGACCCCCGAAGTCGGAAGATAATCCCCGGAGCTGCTTAATAAATTACTTTAAAAACCTGTCTAGTGTGTTTTCTTTTATTGACACTTTTCCCCCAGGTGAATGGGTAGAGGTACGATGTACCCCATACTCATTCACATAGGGTGGGGGGCTCGCGGATTCCGATAAGCCCCCCGCCCGCAGACCCCGACAACCAAAGGCCAGGGTTGTCAGGAAGAGGCCCTTGTCCTCATCAACATGGGGACAAGGTGCTTTGGGGGTGGGGGGGCCGCAGGGCGCCCCCCTGCCCCAAAGAACCCACCCCCCCAAGTTGAGGGCATGTGGCCTGGTATGGTTCAGGAGGGGGGCGCTCGCTCGTCCCCACCCCTTTTCCTGACCGGCCGGGCTGCGTGCTCGGATAAGGGTCTGGTATGGATTTTGGGGGGATCCCCACGCCGTTTTTTCGGTGTAGGGGGTTCCCCTTAAAACCCATATCAGACCGAAGGGCCTAGTATGCTCTTGGAGGGGGAACCCATGCCGTTTTTTTATGTAAAATTTGGCGTTGAGTTCCCCCTCAAGATTCATACCAAACAGTGTCTGGCATTGGCGGGGATCCAAGTCGGATCCCTGTTCATTGAAAGTCGGACGTATGTCGGCTTCAAGTCGCAGGGCAAAGTCGGATCCAAAGTAGGACGGCTGTCGTGTCCCACCAGTGTGAACCTGGCCTGAGATGGTTCTACACCTTCATTTGAGTCCAGCTGTGTTTGATTATACTGATTGGACTTGATTAGGAAAGCCACACACCTGTCTATATTAAGGAAAATTGTTGCCCATACTTACTGTAATTTTCCTTTCCTGGATCCTCCCCATGTCAGCCTACTATGGGTCAGCTCTGCCCCCTCTGAGCCCTCCAGGACCACCTTTTTTCTAGCCCATAAAGGGCGGCTGTCTGACCAGCTCGACGTTCAAACACCCTTCCTTGCGACGGAAGATAGGGTGGGAATTCCCAGCTGACATGGGGAGGATCCAGGAAAGGAAAATCACGGTAAGTATGGGCAACAATTTGCCTTATTCTTGGACCTCCCCATGTCAGCCTACTATGGGATGTACCAAGCAACCTTAAACAAGGGAGGGAAAAATAAAACAACTCAGAGAATAACAGAAGAACCAAACATTTCCGCAGGAGAGAGGGCTACATTTAGCCTATAATATTGGATGAAAGTATTGGGAGAGCTCCAACTCGCTGCTCTGCATACTATCTTGGGTGACACCTTTGCATAAGCTGCCCATGATGCTGCCATACCCCTAGTTGAATGCGCTCTGATCTCCGCAGGAGCGGGAAAGCCAAGGGACTCGTAAGCGATCTGGATGGTCTTCACAATCCAGGATGAGACAATCCTAGGTGGAGCCGCCATGTCCTTTTTAGATCCCATAGGAAAGATGAACAGTTGAGCTTGCTTGCGAAATTCCTCAGTCCGCTTCAAGTAAACTGAAATAGAGGAGACCAAGTCTAGCCTCTTCCAATCATCCTGGAACTGATCTAAGGTGAAGGCTGGCAAGACAGTCTCCCAATTCATGTGAAAGGCAGTAGAGACCTTCGGTAGAAAGCTAGGAACTGGTCTGAGAAAAATCTTGTCGAGAAAAATTACACAAAAGGGCTCTTTGGATGAAAAGGCGCATAATTCGGAAACTCTCCTAGCGGAGGCTATGGCCGTCAGGAATACTGTCCTCAATGTTAAATTAAATAAAGAACAGGATGATGTCGGGTCAAAAGGAGGAGCCAACAATGCTTTCAAGACCAGAGTCAGGTCCCATTTGGGAAAGTAAGTCTTTAGGGGAGACCTGATTTTAATGGCTGCCTTCAGAAAATGGACCACGACCTGATCCAATGCCCACCTGGAGTTCGTCATTGCTGAAAGGGCAGAAATCTGGACCTTCAGGGAATTATAAGCCAGACCATCATCCAGTCCCTGCTGGAGAAACTCCAAGATGTTCGAGACGGAAGGAGATTCGGGCTCCCAGCCCTTTTCTGCAGCAACGCGTCAGAAAGCCTTCCATACTCAGTGATAGGTCGAGTTTGTAGATTTTTTACGAGACTGCAACAAGGTGCCCAACACTCGCGCTGAGAGGCCTAAATCCTTCAGAGATCTCTCAATTTCCACGCCATTAGTCTCAGCCTCCTGGGGTTTGGAGATCCCGACAAACTGGCAGTGGGATTGGTTGACACATCTTCATTCTCCACACCAGAGGAAACCATGGCCTTCTGGGCCAAAACGGTAGAACTGCTATGGCTGTAACCCTCTCCCTGTGAATCTTCAATAGGCTCTTGAGGATTAAAGGAAGAGGAAGGAACACATACACCAGGGGGGAAGTCCCACGGTTTGGACAGAGCATCTTGGCCGTAAGAATAAAAGGATGAACTAGCTGGTCTCCATTGCCTGGAGAATGGCCTGCCAGGCCTGTAGGAACTTGCTTCCTTAAAATTCTCCCTGGACTTTCTTGCCGGGCGAAAGGGCTGCCGCTGTCTCCTCTTTTCTTGTGGAATTAAACCCCATTTACTTCCGGATACACGTTGGATCGCTGACTCCAAGGGTTTACCGAAAAGCAGTCTACCATCGAACGGCACCGAATATAGGCTCTGTTTCGAAGAATTGTCTGCAGCCCAGTGTCTTAACCACAATGCTCTTCGGGCTGTCACGGAGTGGGCCATGATTTTCGCCATCATTCTGACCTGGTCAACGGCCGCCTCAGCCAGAAATTTGACAGCAGTTTTCACGAATTGCAGAGGCTGGGAACCACCAGGTCCAAGCTCCTCCGCAGAACAACCATCCAACTCTGACACCCAAGTCCTGAGAGCTGCTGCTACAGAGGTAAGGGCCAACACCGGCCTGCACACTGCCCCCGCCACCTTAATATAATCACTTTAAATCCGTATCCACTCTCCGATCCATGGGATCTCTAAAAGAGACTGAATCCTCTAATGGTAGAGTGATATGGCGGGCCAGACGCTGCAGTAAGGCATCCACCCTGGGGGTAGTGTCCCATAACTCCGCATTCTTCATACTGAACGGATACAACTTTGAAAATCTGTTGTTGACGTTCAACCTCCTTTCTGGCCTAGCCCATTCATCCTCCAGTATTTCTCGGATCTCAAAAATGAGGGGATAGTACTTCCATTGTTTTTTTGGGGGAGGAGTCTCCTCCTGCCACTGTAACGCGTCCTTCACTGTCTCCACCAAGATGGGAACCAACGCAAGATCGAAGGTGCGTGATTCAGGGGTCACCTCGGCCTCTGAGGAATTGGAATCGGACACTGCGCCGGTTTCCAGATCCGAATCTGCCGAAGAAGATGCTGGACGGGCGATCTTCTTGGATGCTCTTCTTAGCCCTTCCCTGACTGCGGATTTAATACAAGATTTCACCTGACGAGCTTCAGAAGCGTTATCTCGCGCAGCTTCTTTAAGACAAGAAGCGCACACCAATTTTCCCGGAAGGGCTTCAGCCAGACAGGCCCAACAGCCCGCTTCTTCCAAATGACTTGGAGAGGAGGACCTGGATGAGGAGGAGGACTGCCTCCTGTGCTTGTGACCAGACCTGGTCCCTCTAGAGGCTTTTCGACGGCTTGAACCTTCTTGGCCTAAGTCTGAGCGACTGCAAAGAGGCTCTGAAAAGGAGACCTGGAATATCAAGATCGTGGAGGAACCCGTAGCTGCATGCGACTTGACATGTCGCGACTTCCTCTTGCTTTTCCGAGGCAGTGCAGCAGACTTAGAGCCTCTTTGTGGGCATTTAGCTCGCACTAGGCTTTTCTCTCTGTAAAAAGACAGAAGAGGTGCTCTCTTTTACGAACGAACTGGTAATCGACCGCTGGCCTAGGTGGGGTTGTGGAAAGGAATAGCCAGCAGTGAGCCCACTGACTCCCCCCCTCCACCCCGCAGTATAACAGTATATGGAAGTATTAAAGTGAAAACGGCTATAACACCTGTATGCGGAAGTAACACTTAAACATGGGCGGCACAGTGGTGCAGTGGATAGCACTTTCACCTAGCAGTAAGAAGGGTCACTGGTTCGAATCCCACCCACGACACTACCTGCCTGGAGTTTGCATGTTCTCCCTGTGCCTGCGTGGGTTTCCTCCGAATACTCCGGTTTCCTCCCACACTCCAAAGACATGCTGGTAAGTTAATTGGATCCTGTCTAAATTGTCCCTAGTATGTATGAATGTGAGTTAGGGACCGTAGATTGTAAGCTCCTTGAGAGTAGGGACTGATGTGAATGTACAATGTATATGTAAAGCGCTGCGTAAATTGACGGCGCTATATAAGTACCTGAAATAAATAAAATAAATAATAATAAATAAATAACATAATATGCATCAACAGCTTCCTGTTAGACAAGATTATATCTTATGTAACGAACAGATCCCATGCAATGACCGAGCCTGATCATGGTAACATTTGTAATTAAGAAAACCCCGTTTGACTTAAAGAAAGAAAAAACAGAATTGAAACAGAAAGAGAAAGCTCAACTTAGGACCGCATCCCCAGTATTGTGTGCTCTCCAGATACACCCCTCGAGGGGGAGAGGGCATATGGTAGCATCCTAAAATATGCATCACCTACGTCTTCAGGCAACTCACTTCGCCACAGGGTAAAAGCAACGCATTGCAGGAGTAATTATGTCCCAACTCGTCTCCATATGGTGCATCATTTGCCCAGGACGTACACTCCAAGGCCCCTCCCCCCACACCATCTCGTCTGAGGAGGAATGCTTGATGGGCCTGTTCTACGGAGGAATTGCATCCCTTAAGCTGTGCTAGCCAGTCCAGCATACTCATATTTTCAATAGAGGTCACCGCCAGCTCCCCCTCTTCTCCTCTCGATCCCTCATCTATTGCTCACCCCCCTGTCAGTCGGATCGGCCAGGGAGGAAGAGGAGGAGAGCCACCAGCATTACCGCGACCCACACACGATCCGCAGAGATATGTATAACCAGGTTAAAGTCTGTCAAGTATGCCAATGCGTTTACGTACTCGTGGTTTAGTCCTGACTTAGCACTATAAGGCATATGAATGAACAGTCACTTAGACTTGCGAATGCGCGGCATGAGACCCCAAGCCTTGAAAAAAGTCCCTGTAATCCTCCATTCTATATCACTTATATCCTCCATAAGTCTGGCCTATTTGCTCATCTCTGAGCGCACTCTCCGCGCG
This sequence comes from Aquarana catesbeiana, assembly GCF_042186555.1. NCBI lineage: Eukaryota > Metazoa > Chordata > Amphibia > Anura > Ranidae > Aquarana > Aquarana catesbeiana. Next base: position 47,165,288 of record NC_133326.1, on the reverse strand, counting down.
GTTTCGAGTACAATGGTCCAGCAATACAGTAGGTCCCGGTCACCTCCTTCAATCTCTCATGTCAGGGGACAGGTATCCCAGGGAGTGGAGGACTCTTATACCCAGGCAAAACGGCTTCAACTGTCAGGTATTTAGTGGGAGTAAGAGCGCCGTCAGCGTACGAACATAGGGGAGCAGTCAATAGGACAACATTTCCCACCGTGATCAGGCTGCAAAACGGTCTTGTATCAGATAGCTAGGTCATGACTCACGTGTGCCCTCGTTGGAGGGCGCCCTGGATCTCCTCCTGGAGCGCTGCTGGCATGGTGGTTGACTCCATTGATTGGAGGCTCCTGGTCGTCCCGGGGGACGCGGGACAAGGACCAACCAATTGTTCCAGATACAGGCATATTTATCTGACTGTCCTTGCTCTTTATACCAAAATAATTCCATTTTGTGGTAGTACTCTACTTGGTTGAACCATTCTCTTATGTCTGGGCTTTCCCTCTTTAACCATTTTTTTGAGACCAATCCCTTTGCAGCATTTAGTAATTTTGACGTTACCTTTTTAATGTATTGGTTTTTAGGGAAGTTGGTATCATGAAACAGACAGCCAGTCTATTGTTTTCTAACTTCTCTCCCGTTATCTCCTGTACACATGTAATTACTTCTTGCCAAAATACTTTGATTTTTGGACAGTCCCACCATGTGTATCATTGTGGCTTTTTTTCCACAATTTCTCCAACAAAGTGGTGAACTTTCCTGGTTAATTCTATGGAGCCTCTCCGGAGTCATGTACCACCTAACTAGGAACTTGTAGTTCATCTCGATGGTCTTGACGTCTATATCCTCCTGCAATCATTTTCTCCATTTGTTGCTCTTCCAGGTTTATTTCTAATTCTTTTTCCCATTTTTCAATGAAGGAGGGTCTTTTTTGGGCCTCCAGATCTGATAGGAACTCGTAAACTTTTGAAATGCCTCCCTTAACTGGCTTTGGTGTCACACAGAGTTTTTCCAAATAATTTAGTTCTTCTCCATCTCTGAACTTATACGGTGCTGTAGTGACCAAGTGCTTTAATTGAATATATTCCCATTCACATAGTTTTCCGCCGAGTTTATGCTCTAATTCTTGTGTAGAGTCAATTTTCCCTTTCCTGATGATATCTTTAATTTTGTGGATTCTTTATTTTAAATCTTCGAGATAGGTCTTCACCCGGTGAAAAATTTTTTGTACCAGTGAGAGCCATTAGTGGTGAGTTATATACCCATTTTTGTTTCTGGTGTATTGTATCCCAAATTCTGAACACGTTTTTTGTCAGTTCAGGTGTATTTAAATCTAGTGTTCTGTACTTGTTTGCAATCCAAATATTCTTGTGCAGCGTGGTTTTGCTTAAAGTGTTCTCTATCCATTTTTTTTCTCTATTTTCCTTTGTCCACTCAAACATACGTGATAAATTTATTGCTTTGTAATACCTAAAAATATCCGGTGCTGCTAACCCCCCGTGCTGTCTTTTCCTAGAAATCAGTGCAAATTTTAATCTTGGTTTTTTATTTTGCCATATAAATTTTGTCAATATTTTTTGTATAATTTAAAAAAACTCTGTGGGACCCCTATTGGCAACATTTGAAATTTATACAAGATTTTGGGCAGAATTACCATTTTGAGCGTATTGACTCTTCCAATCCAGGTTATTGATTGTATATTTATCTTCCGAACTTCTGCCTTAATCTCGTTTAGTAATGGAATGTAGTTTGCAGAATAAATTTTTCAACAGATGACGTCAGTTTGATCCCAAGGTAGGGTAGCTCACCCTTTACCCATGTGAATGTGAATTCCTCTTGAAGGGCCAAGATATCTTTTTTTCTTACTCCAAGGTTCAATATTTCTGTTTTTATAGGATTTATTTTGAAATTTGAGAGTTCCCCATATTTTTCTACTTCTATCAAGATATTTAACAGGGTCTCTCTAGGCTTGGTCACATACACGAGGACGTCGTCGGCGTAGGCCGCAACTTTATGTTCTTTTCCCCCTACTCGAAACCCCTCTATCCCGCGGTTGTTGCGTAAAGTCGCCAGGAAAGGTTCCAATGACAGTACGTATAGAAGAGGCGAGAGTGGGCATCCTTGCCGAGTTCCGTTGTACATTTCAAACGCCGGCGACATCTTCCCATTGACCCTTACCCTTGCTGTAGGTCCTTTATACAAGTTATTTATCCACTTCATTATCTTAGGCCCCAATCCAAGGTATTGAAGTGTGGCCCTCATAAATCCCCAGTCTACCCTGTCAAATGCTTTTTCTGCATCGATTGACAGAAGTAGATCTGGGGAAATGTTGATATTCTTTCTTTTCAGCATCAGGAGTGTTTTTATGCTGTTGTCCCTTCCTTCTCTACCCGGGACAAATCCGGTTTGGTCCGGATTTACCCAAAGTGGCATCAAATTTTTAATTCTTGTAGCTAAGATTTTGGCGTAAAGTTTCGTGTCTGTATTCAATAAGGCGATAGGCCTATAACTTGAGCAATTGACTTTGTCCTTCCTTTCTTTGGGTATTATGGTGATGTGTGCCAGGAGTGATTCTTTTCTGATGTCTTCTTCTCCTATTTTGTTTAAATATTCGCATAGCTTTGGGATCAATTGGTCTTGAAATTTTTTATAGTATCTGATCGTAAATCCATCCGGCCCGGGACTTTTACCTGTGGATGTTTCTTTTAATGCCGTCTTGATCTCTTCTTGTGTTATTTCCCTTTCTAGGTCCAACAGTAGCTCAGGTTTAATTTTTGGCAAGTTGGCCTTTTCCAGGTATTCCTGAGTCATCATCCTCTTCCTCTCTGCTTGTTGTCTTGTTTCTTGCTTTTTTATAGAATATAAAGTACTATAGTATTGTGCAAAAGCTTGTGCTATATCTGTGGTGTTATTTACAACTTCTCCTCTTCATTTTTTACCTTCTCGATATAATTTAAGGTCTTCTTCTTTCTTAGAACATTTGCAAGATGTTTTCCAACTTTATTGCCCTTCATAAATCTTTGACTTGAGACCCTATTTCTTTTCTGTCTTCTTCCTCTATGAATTCTTTTAGTTGTTCTCTATTTAAGATCAGGGACCGATATATTTCATTTTTGCCTTCCTTTTTATGTCTTTGTTCCAAAATATGTATTTCCTCTTAAAGTTTCAGCATGATCTTTCCCTTTTCCTTCTTTTTTCTCGTTCCTATAGAGATTAGTTTTCCCCTAATGACCACTTTGTGCGCCTCCCATAAGGTTGCTCTTGAGAGTTCGGGGTTGTTTTCCCGGAAATATTTTTCTATCTTGTCTTTTATGATTTTTTTCAGTAACTTCGTCTTCCAGTAGTTCTTCGTTAATTCGCCATGTTCCTCTTCCCATGGATTCTCCCCGAAGATTTATCATCATAGAGACTGGAGAGTGGTCTGAAAGGACTGACGTTTCGATTTCTGTCCCTAATACGTCTTCTAATAATCTGTGTTCTAGTATAATATAGTCCAGTCTGGTGTAAGTTTTATGTATTGTTGAAAAATATGTATAGTCCTTTATTCCTGGATGCTGGATTTGCCATACGTCTACCAGTTGCCATTCATGTAAATTTCTTTCTAATCCTCCTTAGTTTTCTTTCTCTATCTACAGTAGTGGATGTAGAATCCAGGTTGTGCTCCATGACGAAGTTAAGATCGCCTGCTACTATTAGTTTTCCCTGTTTAAATTTAAATAGGTCAGTCATTTTCTCCATTAAAAATTTTTTAGGATTTTTATTAGGGCAATAAAAATTTGCAAATGTATATTTTATGTCTTGTATTGACCCAATGAGAAAGAGGAATCGTCCTTCTGGATCTGCCTTCATCTTTTCCAAACTAAGGCCACTGTTTTTCCCAAACCCGATTGCGACACCTTTTGCTCTTCTTATAGGCGAGTCTCCATAGTACCAAAGCGGAATTTTTTTTGAGTATATTTTAACATTCGAGTCCTGCGTTATATGCGTTTCCTGTAGGAAGACTACATCAGATTTGAGTCTTTCCATTTCCCGCAGGATTGAACGCCTTTTTTGGGGTGAGTTCAGCCCTCGGACATTGTATGTTACGATATTTATTTTATTTATTTCTTCCATTTAGAATTTTAATTTCCCATAGCAGTCGTTTAGACAGTATAAAATTTTCCCTTCTTTTTTCTCCTCTTTCATCTCTTCTTCCTTCTTCTCCTTCTCTTTTTCGTGAGGCAGTCCTAAACCTTCCCTTACCCTCTCTCCCACCCCACTCCCTCCCTCCCCTCCATCCCTCCAACCCCCCCATTCCCCTCCCTCCCCCCTCACCAAGCCCCCAATCCCCTGTGTATTTGACCAAAAGGTCATGAGTAGGCACCCTATGATTTTGAAGGTTCTCCCTCCCTACTCTGTTTCCTGAGGTGGATATCAGCTTGTTACCTTGAACCACCCTTCTCCCCAAGGGAATGGTGGCGTCAGCAGAGAGCGCCCCCTACTCCGGGTCCCCCTCCCCCCGATGCCTTCCTTCTATTCTCCTATTTTTTAACCTTATGCTCGATCCCCCCCAGCCCCCCCCCCCCTCCATTATGACCAGAACTATTTCCTATAACATAACTACCACTGTGCTTCATCTCCTGCCTGCCTATCTGACTTTCTAGCTGTATCTTCCAGATTTTTGGGCGGGAGAATTCCCAGGGTCTTACAGAAATCTTGTATTTCTTCCGGGAATCTCAGTTTTGTAGTTCTTCCGTTTTTCTTAACCAATAGGCACGCAGGGAAACCCCAATTATACTGGAGCCCATTTTCTTGCAATATTTTTAATAGTGGTTTCAACATCCTCCTTCTTAGCGTATCTTGAGGTCCTGGAAAATCAGAATTTCCTTTCCCTCGATTTTTATTGGTGGTTTCCCTTTTAAGTTTTTCCAGACTTGGTTCTTTCCTTCTAAAGTACAGAAGCGTATCACAATGTCTCTTGGTATCTCATTAGAGAGACCCGTTGGCCTTCTTGTTCTATAGGCTTCCTCAATTTTAAACTCGTTTGCTGTTTCGTTGGTATTTATTAGATTAAGAACTTGCCCCAGCATATGTCCCATGTCTTTATGGAGTTTTGTCAGTTCTGATTTTAATGAGGTGTTCAACGCTGCAAACATCCTCTCCATGTCTGTCATTGTTGGGAGTTGGACCGTTTTTTGTTCTTCTGTTACTTTAAGGGGGTTCACGGGCTCAGTTTCTTGCTCTGTTCTGCTATCCGGGGTTATACTGCTTTCCATGTTAGTTTTTATCTGAGTCTTCTTATCTTTCTTTTCCTTATTCTCTGTTAATCTTCCTTTAGAGCTTTGTTGTTTTTCCACTACCAGAGCTGCCCCTTCCTCTTCTCCTCCCTGGGTTACATATCTATGCATTGGGCCGGGTGTGGGGCTCATGCTAGTCCGTGGAGATTTTGTCACCACCCCCCCGCCTCTCCCGCTTTTGCGGGAACGGGAGGGGGAAAAAAAAAAAAAAAAGAGAACAGGGGGGGGGGCTTCGCCACTGAAGCCTTAACCCCAAGCTATTTCTTGCCGGTCTTACTTCCTAAAGAAGTCCAATTATTATCTTGTTGTAAAATATAGTAAAGAACAAAACACAGGAATATTGGCAATAGCCAATAAATGTCCAGTTTTCAACAACACAATTTTACGGGTAGCAGTTGATATTTTACTTCTTTGTGTCGTTTTTAACAAACTTTGTGTACCTTCTCGCCTTTCGCAACAGTGTTCGGATATCAGATGTTAATCAGATGTTAAACCCATTTTGTCAGTTAAATGGAAATGGCTTATAATCTAATGGTAAGAACAGGTTTTCCAGGAGCTGTATTCAGCAAGGAGCGGGCGCTAGATACTTCTATTCACAGTGGCTTATTCTTATAAACTCTCAAATATGACGTCTTACATAAGTGCGGCTTTTCTCATGTATATATCAGTAAAATAGCAGTAAGTTACTTATCTTGAGGGGGTGGGGGTGGGTATTCCTCCCTTTTTTTTTTCAGTATGTAGTAGTGATCTCCCTGTTGATTTTCAGGATTTATTTCTTCTCATTTTAATCTTCACCTTTATTTTCTCCTTTCATTTTTCTCTCCCCTCTTCCTTCTCCAAGACTGCCTGCACCACCTCAGCTCCCCTTCACCAAACAACCTAGGCTAGATGGTTCAGACTGGGAATGGCTGCCGGCAAGGGAGAGAGCAAAGGATCCTGCAGCGTTCACACTGCCCTGGTAGCCCAGTCCTTCTGATACTGAGGGGGAAGAGGGGGTCATCAGGGAGAGCTGAAGGTGTTTGTGTACCAGCTCTGCTAGTTCTGGTGAGGAGGGGGCGTCACAGACAAGTGCAGTCAGAGTACACATGGAGAGAGAGAAGAACAGCAAGGCATCATGGGATGCAGGAAGCCACACAGAGACAATCTTAAACGTACTCTGTGAGGAGGTACAGATAAACGCGGTAAGTCGCGTTTAGCCGCGTTTTGATTACAGGCGTTTGTTTTTGTCTATTTTTTTCTTTTAATGCTTCTAAACGCAGCTAAACGCAACATGTAAACGCGGCAAAACGGACGTTTTAAACGTGGGTTACTATCTGTCAAGTTAAATTGTTCAGGAGAGGTTGTAAAAATGTCCCGTGTACATGAAGCCTTATGCCTCGTACACACAACGGGAAATATTGGATGTGAGCTTGTTGGCAGTAAGTCCGACCGCGTGTATGCTCCATCGGACTTTTGTTGTCGGACTTTCCGCCAACAAATGTTGACTAATATGCTTTCAAATTTTTCCCCAACAAATGTGTGTTGTTGGATTTTCCGAGCCTGTGTACACAAGTCTGTCGGACAAAAGTCCAAAGTACAAACACGCATGCTCAGAAGCAGAAGCGGTTGGTCTTGTAAACTAGCGTTTGTAATGGAGAATTAACATTCGTGAGGTGGCAAATTATGAAATCTCCAAATGCAGCGCACAATTCTCTTCTTCTTTAATGAGATAATAATGAAGCTGCTTTGTTGGTGATACTGATGGAGTTATTGCAAACAAGTTTTCAAAGGCTTTTTTTTTCTAGTGATATCAAGAATAATATTATGTTTTGTGTTTTTTTTTTTTTATTTGTGCAAGTTACCACAACACCAATATCCCGTAGTTTTTAAAATCAAAGATACAACTATGTTGGTGTCCCCCATGTCAATTTTACATTGTATTTTTTAAAATGTAACTGCCTACTCCCAAACTGTCATTTGAAGTAAAACACATAGCCAAGTATTATTATCCACAATTTTTTTATTGTGCATTAAAACAATAAAACAAATAAAATTAGACATGCTATGTGCCAATAGAACTTAACCAAAAAGTGCATTCTATGCATCCAAAAATATACCAAATCATTATTCAGCCAAAAAAATAATGACAAAGCAATAACTCCAAGGCCAATAATAAATACAAATAAAACATTATCTCCTCCGATTCCGCAACATAGCTGGTTGACGAACGGCCGCTCAGAAACTAACTGAAAAGCACAAATCAACACTTGCCAAACTTCTACTAACACGAAATTAGCAGAAGGAGCCCAAAGTGTGGCGCTATAGAGCTGAAAAACTATCTCATAGATCTAGTACGTCACTGCATTTGTAATTGTTAGCCAACATTTGTGTGACCGTGTGTATGAGACAAGTTTGAGCCAACGCCCTTCAAACAAAATTCCACGGTTTTGTTGTCGGAAAGTCCGATCGTGTGTACGAGGATCGGATTGTTGGCCAACAAAACTGTGAAATTTTGTCCGAAGGGCGTTGGCCCAAGCTTGTCTTGCATACACACAGCAAGGAATTGTTGGCCGGCGTGGCCGGATGTGAAGGAGAGAAGACGTGCTGCGGCTGAGCTCCGCTCTCACATAGATCCTGATACCGATCCTGGCTCGAAAATCTCACCTACCTCCACCTAATCCGGCACCCTGGGGTCCAAGAGGTCCCTCAGCACCAAGCGGACCCCCCCGCCACCTCCGGGTAAGACCCGTTCATCATCCGCGGCCTATACCCGCTCCTCGGCCGCCGCCATCTTGTCCACGAGGCCTCCTATCTCCACAATGTCGGCTGGTACACAGACACAAACCCTCTCTGAGCTGTCTGCAGCACAAGCAGCCTCACATGCAGAGCTTCTAGCCGCCATAAAAACAGGCAATGACTTGGTCATGGTTAAGATAGACCATCTAGTCACCGATGTCAGCCTTATAAGGCACGACATGGACAAATTTAGGTCCCGGTTTGCTGAGGCTGAAGGCCGCATTTCCCAGCTAGAGGACGATACCAGAGCTGACTCCAGGGACCTCCGTGCCCTGCAATTGCAAGTGAAAGCCCTGCAAGAAAAGTCCATAGACACTGAGAACAGACTGAGGAGGAACAACTTTCGTGTCATAGGTCTCCCTGAGAGGGCAGAGGGATCTAAACCAGCTGAATTTGCAGAATCCTTCCTCCTCTCTCTCCTGGATATCCCTGCCATGCCTCCCACATATGTAGTGGAGAGGGCCCACAGAGTTCCCCCTGCTCTCCCTATACCCGGAGCCCCGCCGAGACCATTCCTCCTCAGGCTCCTTAACTACAGGGACCGGGATAAACTGCTTGCTGCAGCCAGGGAGAAGCAAGAATTACGCTTCAACAACGCAAAGATAATGCTCTTTCCCGACTATTCCCCAGAGATACAGCAAAGACGCCGATCGTTCACGGAAGCAAGAAGACGCCTGAGAGACAAAGGATTAAAATTCAGCTTACTTTACCCTAGCAAGCTTCGAGTGATCGATGGCGAAAGAGCTCACTTCTTCATGGATCCTGAGGCAGCTCTCTCCTGGCTGGATGGTCGTGGCTAAATGGCAGCTCTGTATCCCCAGGTACTGTGACTTAACTTAATTAACCGGCAAGTTCCAATCCTCCTATTTTCCCTCTTTCCACTTGGATCTACCATCAATAATCTTTACTTACCCTCGGGGTCGTATTACCTGCTGCGGATTTCCATTTTTCAAGGTTTCCAAGGGATACGCTGAGATTCTGACCCCATCTTCACTCGCATTGCAAGATGATCCCATACTTTTTCTTTCTTTTTTGCTAGACTTTTATTTTTCTCCCTCCTCCCCCTTTTTTCTTATGTCACTATTTCATTCCACAGCTCCAATTGAATAAGTCATTCAACGTGTGTGTGAACTGAGCACTATATTGAGAGCCGGACTGCTCGGCCTCCGGTTGAGCGAACTACACAACTGCCCAACAGGTTTTCCACGCAGCAGAACCTCACTTCCCCTCCTGTACTCCCCCTCCATCTGCCCCCACTTGGTGGCTTTATATCACTCCACGGTTGAGGGGAATAAAATAACTTTCACACCCCCTACCAAGACCACGGACTGGTCTCCAGTAAAAACATTACTGAGTGATAACCCTATTTAAGGGTACACCTACAGTTAGAAGTTGTTTTTTTCTTTTTTGGGTAAAACTATTCCCGCTCTCCTCCCCGGTTTTAATTTCTTTTCCTTTTGGAGAGGAGATGGGAATCAGTAGGATAAGCACTCAGTGCTTGGGTTGTTTATGTTTTAGTTTGTTGTTTTTATTGTTAGTGTTTAAATGGTTGCTGCAGTGGTCAATTGCTACCGCCACACAGTGGGGTTACTCGGGGATTTTGCTGTCTGTGAGTTGCCCTCCCATATGCCCCTCCTACTATCCTGTCCTACATCGGTCCCCCTTCTACGAATGGCTACCTCCCTAACTGAAAAATTTACTGTCCTCTCATGGAATATCAGAGGCCTGAATTCTAAATTCAAACGCGCACTATTAACCAAATACCTGAAACTCCACTCCCCTCATATTATTCTTCTCCAAGAGACTCACCTCACAGGCAGCAAGGTTCTGACACTTACAAAACCCTGGATACAGAGGTCCGTGCACGCTACATACTCCTCCTATGCAAGGGGGGTCTCAATACTAATTGCCAAGAAATTCCCATGTACAATTGAGGAAGTATGCACTGATCCCCAGGGTAAATTTGTTATTTTGGTGTTTAAACATTGGTCTCAGAGATATATTGTGATTAATATTTACGTACCTCCACCCTTTTCTCCAAGCCTTCTCTATACAGTCCTGGAAAAAGCGGCCCCCTTTTGCCCTGGGAAACTTTTGGTAATGGGGGATTTTAATGCTATTCTCTCCCCAGAGATGGATAGACCTGCCCCTCCTAAAAGCCACAACTCTGACTTACTCTCCTGGGCACAGGCAATGGGCTTGGAGGAGATATGGAGATGGAGACACCCTGCCCTTAGGGCTTACTCGTGCTTCTCGGCTTCCCACAAGACTGCCTCAAGGATAGACTTAGCCTTCTCTAACCAATCACTGTTAACAGACGTAGTGGAGGCCTCCTATCTTCCCAGTGGCTTATCTGATCATAGCCCTCTGGTTGTGGAGTTCCGCTCGTCTGCATGTCGCGATGCGGCTTTGTGGAGGCTGGGGGCACAGTGGATCTCTCACCCTGAGGTGGCTGACATTATCCCGCCCGGGTTGGCGGATTTTTGGGATCACAATAGGGAATCTTCATCTCCGCAAATAGTCTGGGACACATTCAAGGCCTACACCAGAGGCCTATACATTTCCACCATAGCCAGTGTTAAGAAACAGCAGGGCCAACAAACTCAGCTACTCCAACAGTCAGTTGATAATCAGAGTGCAGTGTTCAGTGCAGACCCCTCGCCCTTTCACTTTGATTCGCTTAATGCAGCGCAGAGTGCATTAAACATACATATGTCAGAGGTCACCAGGCTAGACATACACAAAGGTAGACAGAGGTTCTTTGAGCAAGGGGACAAGAATGGTCGCCTCTTGGCTATGATGGCTCAACATGACCATCCACTCACAACTGTCTCCAGTCTACGCTCCTCTGAGGGAGATGTAGTGACGTCCCAATCTGCAATATTGGAGGCTTTCGGTGCTTTTTATGGGAAGCTTTATGACTCCTCTCTCCCCTCCGATTTCCGACCCGAATCACTACAGGACCTCTTGGATCCGCTGGCTCTCGGTTGGCTCTCGGACGCGGAGAGACAGTCACTGGTCCAGCCTTTTACGGCACAGGAAGTCCTAAATGTTATCCGCTCCTTCCCCACTGGCAAGGCACCAGGGCCAGACGGACTCCCAATTGATTTCTACCGAACTCACTGTGAGCTGCTGGCACCCATTCTAGCCCAGCTATATACTACCTGCTTGTCCAAGGGGGATTTACCCCCATCAATGTACCAGGCATACCTAACCTTAATTCATAAGCCCCCCAAGGACCCGGAGTTATGTGCGTCATACAGACCGATCGCATTATTGAATAACGATCTTAAAATTTTAACCAAACTCCTAGCCTCCCGTCTTTATCCTTTGCTGCCATCAGTAATCGATCCCGACCAAACAGGATTTATGCCCAAGAGATCTCCTGATGTAAATCTCAGAAGACTCTTCACAAATATCCATACCCAACATGAAAATTTGGGGACAAGGGCCATTGCCCTGTTGGACATAGAGAAGGCTTTCGATACGGTGGAGTGGCCCTTTCTCTGGGAAACCCTCCGGAGGATGGGCTTTCCACTGAAGTTCATTTCGTGGTTACAGACTATATATAAGTGCCCCACCTCTTCGATACGCCTTGGCTCCAATTTGTCATCTCCCTTCAGACTGTTTAGGGGAACTAGGCAGGGCTGCCCTCTCTCCCCGGCCCTGTTCGCCATAGCCATTGAGCCGGTTGCTGAAGCCCTACGTACATCGCCCCATATTAAGGGGCTGCGTGTTGGCTTGCTGGAAGAGAGGGTAGCCCTGTACGCAGATGATATGGTCCTCTTTCTTGCAGATGCAGGCCCATCGCTCCAAGGAGCACTTTCAGTTCTAGACACATTCTCTGAAGTTACAGGCTTGCGGGTTAATTGGTCAAAATCCACCCTATTTCCAATAGACCAGGAGGCTAGGAACACCTCTCCCCCTGACAGTCCATTAAGTTGGGTAGACACCTTCAAATATCTTGGGGTTCGGGTCTCATCTCATGCCCAGGACTTCATTAAACTAAATCTTGATCCAGTGTTGGATGATATGAGACCCAAACTCAAATCATGGAGCAATTTACCCCTGTCAGTTTGGGGTAGAGTAAATCTCCTCAAAATGAAAATTATTCCCAAACTCACCTATCTTTTTCGTCACTCCCCGCAGTGGATCCCCAAGTCATTCTTCACCAAACTCAACCAAAAATTCTCAGATTTCTTGTGGGGCCCCACCCCACCTAGATACAAACTGTCTACCTTGATGAGGCCAACATCTCAGGGCGGCATGGCTTTCCCGGACTGTTATAAATATTTCATAGCCTCACAGTTAGTGACGGTGGTCTGGTGGTTAGTCCCTGACAAAACCAATGCGGCCTCAGCTTTGGAGGCTACAGTGGTGGGTTCCTGGGAGACCCTCCGGCTCTTAATACATAGAGGTCCACGCGCCCCTCACCCACTAACCCCATCCATGCACACTACCCTGCGAGCATGGCGAACGGGTCTTAATATTAGTAAACACAAACACTCTGAACCCTCCCCCAACGCCCCGTTATGGTCAAACCCCAATCTACCACATTTCCTTAAGCTTTCAGACCCCCAAATATGGACTAAATATGGCATCAAACTAATTTCACATGTTATATCACAGACTTCGTTGCTTTCCTTCGACCAGTTGTCCGCAATGTATAATCTACCGAAACACTACCAGTTCCGCTATTTTCAACTTGCACATGCATTTGCTGCCCAATTTCCTCACTCCTCTTGCATCCTGACTCAGTCCGAGCTGGAGAGGACGCTCAGATACGGCTGCACTGAAAAACCTACTTCGCGTTTGTACGCGCATCTGGTCTTTGCGTCCTTACCATCTCTGGATGGACTCTGGTCCCGTTGGCAACGCGATATCCCTGCGTTGGATGACGATGACTGGGATGACATCTGGGATTTCCCCTTCAGGTCACTCGTTTCCATAAGAGACAGAGTGGTACAATTTAAAATTGTCCACAGGGCCTATTATACCCCACATAGACTACACCTTATGAACCCTCAGCATTCTCCGGCATGCTGGAGATGTGGCATGTCTCCAGGAGACTTCGCACACATCTTCTGGCACTGCCCAAGACTACAACAATACTGGACAGAGGTACTTGATCTAACTAACAAAGTGGCCTCAACCAACCTTTCCCCTCTGATGGAGATATGTATACTGGGTTTGTTAGAAAATCTTGTTCATACCATAGCCAAACGCACACTGATCAGTCTACTACTCTTCTATGCCAGGAAAAATATCACAATGCAGTGGAAAAAATCTAACCCTCCATCAGTTACGCAGTGGAAACATCTAGTTAATGGGAATCTCCCGCTATACAAAGACACTTATGCTAACAGAGGTTGTCCTTTGAAATTTGATAGAGTCTGGCGCAATTGGATGGAGAAAATGAATATTTCTTAACAAACATGGTTTTACAATAACTGTCAGGTCAAAATACTGGTTAGAATAGCGTGCTTCTAGACCCTTCTGTCTGTAATTTCAGGCTTGTATATCTCATGGTATTTAACTGTCTATTTCCCTCTGAGGAGGACCATTTGTATACCTTTACTATTGCTATGTAATTTGGCAACACATGCTGTCGGTCGCCTTATGTAACTAGATGTGGTGTTGATGTACTGTAGCAACCAAGTGTAACTGTTTGTTTGTTTCAAAATCTTAATAAAAATATATTAAAAAAAAAAAAAAAAAGGAATTGTTGGCCAACAATCACGAACGTAGTGATGCACTACATGTTTTTTCAGCCCTTTAGCGCCACCTTTTGGGCTCCTTCTGCTAATTTTGTGTTAGTAGAAGTTTGGGGAGTGTTGATTCGCACCTTTTTGTTCATTTCTGAACAGCCGTTCGTCAACCAGACATGTTGCGGAATCAGAGGAGATAACATGTTTATTATTGGCCTTGGAGTTATTGCTTTGACATGATTTTTTTGGTTGAATAATGATTTGATTTTGGATATTTTCTATATTTTTGGATGCATAGAATGCACTTTTTGGTTAAGTTCTATTGGCAGATAGCATGTCTAATTTTATTTGTTTTCTTTTTTAATGCACAATAAAAAAAAATGTGGAGAATAATACTTGGCTATGTGTTTTACTTCAAATGACAGTTTGGGCGCAGACAGTTACATTTCCAAAAATACAATGTAAATTTGACAAGGGACACCAACATACTAGTATCTTTGATCTTAAAAGCTATGGGATAATGGTGCTGTGGTAACTTGCCCAAAAAAAATAATAAATTAGGGGTGCACCGAATGGGGTTTTTGGTGCCGAAACCGATAGCGAAAATGAAAAATACACTAGGCTGAAAACCGATACCGAAAATGACCGATACCGAAAATGACTGTATACATTTTTATATAACACATTGCTAATAGTATTAGCAAAATTTCCATGCAGTGCACCTCTAGCAGATATGATGAAGGAGATGGTCAGAGACTGCAGACATGGTACAGGAGATGGTCAGAGACTGCAGACATGGTACAGGAGATGGTCACAGAGTGCAGACATGGTACAGAAGATGGTCAGACACTGCAGACATGGTACAGGAGATGAAAAATTATACTATAACTATGTTCTCAACAATGTAGTGACTACAAATCTAAATTATCAGTGACATCTCATAATAGTGAAACTGAACATAATTATATAAACTGTGTATCCAAAATGTTAAATCCTTGTGGGTTAACAACAAAGAAATACAGAAGTGAAATAAAAAGGTGAAATAATCCAGTAAAAAATTAAATAAAGTCCACCACATTGATTGTGATTGTGATCCACTCCCTTTGAAAAAGCACTCACCAAAAAGATTTGCTTTGCACTCTCATGCTCGGCATAAATGCTGTTTAAACCCACCGGAGTTAATCACACTTTTCGACTTCCAGCAATGCTCAACAGAAGGAGTTTCCACATTTAAACATGAAAAAAATGCCTCCAATAGCGTGATACCGTAAAATCATTTATTTAAAATAGACACACGAAATGCTCAACCATTGTACTCACATAGCTTCAATCATGTAAAAGCATTCAAGGCAAACTCCTATAACTGAGCTACAGCGGTGTACTGTGGTCACGGTGGACCCGGTATGCAGCTATTGACTCTCACCCACCACTCGCTCGCTCGTCTGTGTCAAAGCACCGTGACGGTGAGCGGAACTTGCTGACTGTTATTTGAATGGTACAGGAGATGGTCAGAGACTGGGGACATGGTACAGGAGATGGTCAGAGACTGCAGACATGGTACAGGAGACAGAGACTGCAGACATGGTACAGGAGATGGTCAGAGACTGCGGACATGGTACAGGAGATGGTCAGAGACTGGGGACATGGTACAGGAGATGGTCGGAGACTGGGGACATGGTACAGGAGATGGTCAGACAGCGCTGTCTAAATAGCCCTTCAAAAGGCACAATAATTAAGGTCCTGCTACAGTTGAATTGTGAGATACACACAATAAATACATGTCAAAGAAAGAAAAAAAACTGCGCAAAAATAAAAAAGACCAAGTGAATATTACCACGAGTGGTGGGATATCCCTATCTTATAAGGGACATAATTGCTCCCAATCTATAATATAGTGCTGAGACCTATAGATAAACAACTTGCATCATAGTAAATAAACCGGGAAGTATTAGAATTTATCCACATAATAGGTCAAAAAAAGTAATTTAAAACATTATTGTTAACACAGATTGTCTAAACAGATATTGTTGCTGGTCGCTGAGTATTCACATTCTAGGAATATCTCTCCTTCACAGATAATTGTGACTTCAAACAGGATAAAACCATAGAGAAAAAGTGATTTGAGATAGGAAAGTCCTTCCACCTGGAAAATGACTGCCCCTTACCAGCTGCTCTGATCTCTTTTTTAAGGAGATCACATCTGCTTTAGGCTTTTATCCCAGCCACGGTCTCTGTGTGTATCCATTAAATGGCACTTCTCCTCTTTATTCTTCCCTGAAGGCCTCACGGTCAGCGGTTAACCCAATTAAAAAGGAAAAGCTACCATAGTGTAAAAGTGTATATATTTTTATTAATCATAAAAAATATTGCACTTACAGCATAAGCGAAAAAGTAGCGTCTATAAAGCATTCAAGTCGGCCAGCTCTTCAGATACTCGCACGTGTCTTCCGGGACTACGCGTTGTATTCCCCACGTCGTTTCGTCAAAGGTGACGTCATCCAGGAGCACGGGCGGTGTGCTGACTCGCCACCTTTTAAGCTTCATGAAAAAACAAGGAAACGCCCAGTCCTGAGCTCCGAGCATCCCCGTCACAATAGCCACCATCTTGGAATAGGGCTACTGCCAGTGTCTCAGGGAAAACTGCAAATCCATGATATAAAAAAATATCAAAGTATGCAGGATTAATGTCCTATTTACTATTTAACCTAAAATGTACCTTAAAATATAGTGGACCAAAAAGTCATTCTTAATTAATTACAGACCAAGAACGTGACTCAAGTGATCTCTAGTGGTCCGTCAGTATACGGCATAACAGTTTTAGGCCTTATTGTAGTAATTGATTACCACTGGAAATTAATATAAATATATGCAATA
Organism: Aquarana catesbeiana; assembly: GCF_042186555.1. Lineage (NCBI taxonomy): Eukaryota > Metazoa > Chordata > Amphibia > Anura > Ranidae > Aquarana > Aquarana catesbeiana. The sequence goes on along the minus strand of NC_133326.1, from coordinate 47,148,673 downwards.
TAATATAGTTAAATATAAAAAAGAGAAAATACGAAATAGGGGAAAGGTAATATTCCTCTATGTAGTAAGTAGTGGAAGTAATGATCATTCCCCTATGGGGGACCCACACATTCTGATATGTCCCCATATCTCCTAACATCTCTAGGTCTAATGGAAGGATTTGTTTAACTTAATGTTAGGGGTCAACTGGGAGCTCAAGACTAGTTCACATTGGTAGCTATCTATCCATTGTTTATGAAAGCAATTTCATTTGTATCAATGTTAAGGCCATATGGGGTGTAACATTGTACCCTATGGATCCAGGCCATCTCTAACTTTGACAATTCTCTAACCAGGGAGCCCCCCTCCAATGAGCATTATATTCATCTGTTGCCAGAAAGAGTGTATTAGCTGGATCTCGGTTATGGAACTTGTCATAATGTTTGGAAACAGAATGATATTTAAAGCCAATTTTGATGTTGGTAATATGCTCTCCTAGGCGGACCTGCATTGACCGCTTGGTCTTACCGATGTATTGAAGCCCACAGGGGCATTGGAGTAAATAAACCACTCCTGTAGAGCTACACATAATGAATGGCTCAATTTTATACTCCTTAGAAGTGCTTGTTGAAACAAAAGACTCAGTTCTCTTTGTCTTACTTCTGTTCAACATACAGACTTGACATTTGCGACATTGATGGTATCCAGAAAGATTATGGAAAAAGGACAACCTTTTCTTGGGTGGATGCACTACATTAGGGGCAATAAGAAGGGATCCCTTTAAAAATTACCTGTGGTTCATCTGGTAAAAAGGTGTTAATAATTCTATCATTGCCTAACAGATGCCAATGTTTACGTATAATTTTCTTAATTAAATTTTGTTGAGTTGAATAGGTTGTGATGAAAGGTATAGTGGGTCCCTCCCTCTTTTTCTTGGGGCCTACATCCAATAAAGTGGATCTATCCAGTTTTGCAACCTCCTCTATGGTGGCCTCTAAAGTGTGCATGTCATAACCCTTTTCGTGTAGTCTGTCTAAAAGATATCCGCTTGGGATCTATAATCAACCATTTCTGAACAATTATGCCCTCATTCTGACAAATTGGCTCTTTGGCACCGACTTCAGCCAGGTGTCATTGTGACAACTGTTTAAGGGTATAAAGGAATTACGATCAGTTTGTTTAAAATATGTGATTGTCTTAAAACCATCAGCTCCTTTTATAATGGTGAGATCCAAGAAATTAATTCTTTCTTGGCTTGCTTCATAAACAAACCTGATCCCTCTTTCATTGTCATTAATAGAGGAGAAAAATTCATCAAGCTGGGAGATGGTACCATCCCATAGGAGGAGGACATCATCTATGTACCTCACCAAAACACTAGGTGTGGGTTACGGTCCTTATAGATGACGTCCTTCTCCCACTTGGCCATAAAAAGATTGGCCAAGCTTGGGGCGTATTTAGCGCCCATAGCTACACCCCATTGGTGTCGATAATAGCTATGGTCAAACCAGAAATAATTATGGTCTGCAGCAAATTCCAGCAGATCCATAATATATATAATATATTCCTGTTGCTGTTGAGGTATTTTTGAAAAGGCATTCAAAAAATATTTTACAGCCAAAACCCCCAAGTTATGTGGGATATTGGTGTACAGTGATGCGACATCAGGTGTAACCAGCCTCATATGTTCATTAGATCTTAATTGGGACAACAAATGGATCGCATGTTTAGTATCCTTAAGGTATGAAGGCATTTGTTGCACTAGAGGCTGGAGAAAAAAGTCTATATACTTGCCCACCCGGGACATAATGGAGTCGATACCACTTACTATCGGACGTTCCGGGGGGGGCAAGTAAGACTTTTATGATTTTTTGGTAAATAATACATCACTGGAACCCTTGGAGCCTTGGGGACCAAAACTGTTCTTGCTTTCTCTTGAGTATACCCAACTGTTACCAATAATTCCAAGGATTCTTTATATTTTTTATATTTGCTAATAGGATTACCAAGTAGGGGAATATATGTATCCCGATCCCCTACAATTTTATACATTTCTTTCAGATAATCCTTCCGATCAAGGAGCACAATTCCCCCACCCTTTTCAGCTGGGCGAATGACGATTCCCTTATTATTACAAAGTGAATGCAGTCCCTCTTTCAGATTTTTTTTCCATCTTGTGATTGGTAACAATGGATTCCAAGTCCCTGAGGACTACATCTCTAAATACCCTTAACAAGAGTGCCAGAACCCCAGGGGGATTGAATGTAGAGGCATTAGCCAGTCCAGAATAGGGATGAGCTTCGAGTTCGAGTCGAACTCATGTTCGACTCGAACATTGGCTGTTCGCAAGTTCGCCGAACAGCGAACAATTTGGGGTGTTCGCGGCAAATTCGAATGCCGCGGAACACCCTTTAAAAGTCTATGGGAGAAATCAAAAGTGCTAATTTTAAAGGCTAATATGCAAGTTATTGTCATAAAAAGTGTTTGGGGACCTGGGTCCTGCCCCAGGGGACATGGATCAATGCAAAAAAAAGTTTTAAAAACTGACGTTTTTTCAGGAGCAGTGATTTTAATAATGCTTAAAGTCAAACAATAAAAGTGTAATATCCCTTTAAATTTCGTACCTGGGGGGTGTCTATAGTATGCCTGTAAAGGGGCGCATGTTTCCTGTGTTTAGAACAGTCTGACAGCAAAATTACATTTTGAAGGAAAAAACCCATTTAAAACTACCCGCGGCTATTGCATTGCCGACAATACACATAGAAGTTCATTGATAAAAACGGCATGGGAATTCCCCAAAGGGGAACCCCAAACCAAAATTAAAAAAAAAAAATGACCCTTCAGGTCTGGTAAGGATTTTAAGGGGAACCCCGCGCCAAAAAAAAAAAACGGCGTGGGGTCCCCCCAAAAATCCATACCAGACCCTTATCCGTGCATGCAACCTGGCAGGCCGCAGGAAAAGAGGGGGGACGAGAGTGCGGCCCCCCCTCCTGAACCATACCAGGCCACATGCCCTCAACATTGGGAGGGTGCTTTGGGGTAGCCCCCCAAAACACCTTGTCCCCATGTTGATGAGGACAAGGGCCTCATCCCCACAACCCTGGCCGGTGGTTTTGGGGGTCTGCGGGCTTATCGGAATCTGGAAGCCCCCTCTAACAAGGGGACCCCCAGATCCCGCCCCCCCGTGTGAAATGGTAAGGGGGTACTTACCCCTACCATTTCACTAAAAAACTGTCAAAAAATGTTAAAAATGACAAGAGACAGTTTTTGACAATTCCTTTATTTAAATGCTTCTTCTTTCTTCTGTCTTCCTTCATCTTTTGGTTCTTCTGGCTCTTCCTCCGGCATTCTCGTCCAGCATCTCCTCCGCGGCGTCTTCTATCTTCTTCTCCTCGGGCCGCTCCGCACCCATGGCATGGGGGGGAGGCTCCCGCTCTTCTCTTCTTCTTTTCTTCTCTTCTTCATTTTCTTCTCCGGGCCGCTCCGCACCCATGCTGGCATGGAGGGAGGCTCCCTCTGTGTGACAGCGCTCCTCGTCTGACAGTTCTTAAATAACGGGGGACGGGGCCACCCGGTGACCCCGCCCCCCTCTGACGCACGGGACATGACGGGACTTCCCTGTGGCATTCCCCCTGACATCACAGGGAAGTCCCGTCAAGTCACCGTGCGTCAGAGGGGGCGGAGTCACCGGGTGGCCCCGCCCCCGTTATTTAAGAACTGTCAGACGAGGAGCGCCGTCACACAGCGGGAGCCTCCCTCCATGCCAGCATGGGTGCGGAGCGGCCCGGAGAAGAAAATGGAGAAGAAAAGAAGGAGAAGAGCGGGAGCCTCCCCCCCATGCCATGGGTGCGGAGTGGCCCGAGGAGAAGAAGATAGAAGACGCCGCGGAGGAGATGCTGGACGAGAACGCCGGAGGAAGAACCAGAAGAACCAGAAGATGAAGGAAGAAAGAAGAAGCATTTAAATAAAGGAATTGTCAAAAACTGTCTCTTGTCATTTTTAACATTTTTGACAGTTTTTTAGTGAAATGGTAGGGGTAAGTACCCCCTTACCATTTCACACAGGGGGGGGCCGGGATCTGGGGGTCCCCTTGTTAAAGGGGGCTTCCAGATTCCGATAAGCCCCCGCCCGCAGACCCCCACAACCACCGGCCAGGGTTGTGGGGATAAGGCCCTTGTCCTCATCAACATGGGGACAAGGTGGTTTGGGGGGCTACCCCAAAGCACCCTCCCAATGTTGAGGGCATGTGGCCTGGTAGGGGGAGGTAGGAGGGGGGGGCCCGCACTTTCGTCCCCCCTCTTTTCCTGCGGCCTGCCAGGTTGCGTGCTCGGATAAGGGTCTGGTATGGAATTTAGGGGGAACCCCACGTCATTTTTTTTTTTAAATCTTGGCCGGGGTTCCCCTTAATATCCATACCAGACCTGAAGGGCCTGGTATGGAATTTAGGGGGACTCCCACGTCATTTTTTTTTTTTTTATTTTGGTTCGGGGTTCCCCTTTGGGGAATTCCCATGCCGTTTTTATCAATGAACTTCTATGTGTATTGTCGGCAATGCAATAGCCGCGGGTAGTTTTAAATGGGTTTTTTCCTTCAAAATGTCATTTTGCTGTCAGACTGTTCTAAACACAGGAAACATGCACCCCTTTACAGGCATACTATAGACACCCCCCAGGTACGAAATTTAAAGGGATATTACACTTTTATAGTTTGACTTTAAGCATTATTAAAATCACTGCTCCTGAAAAAACGGCCGTTTTTAAAACTTTTTTTTGCATTGATCCATGTCCCCTGGGGCAGGACCCAGGTCCCCAAACACTTTTTATGACAATAACTTGCATATTAGCCTTTAAAATTAGCACTTTTGATTATTCATGTTCGTGTCCCATAGACTTTAACGGTGTTCGCGTGTTCGAACGAACTTTTTTCCTGTTCGCATGTTCTGGTGTAAACCGAACAGGGGGGTTTTCGGGTCATCCCTAGTCCAGAATGTAGGTATTCCTGCTGGACCGATCGTCCTGGTTCTGCTGGAGTGCTCGCAAAGTGTCTTTTAATATTAATCCTGCGAACATACTTGTGAACGTCCATATATGTTTAAAATGTATTTAATTTCTTAGGGGGTGCAAACTTTAGACCTTTATTTAATAATGCTAGTTCTGACTTGGTCAATACCTGGGTGCTTAAATTAAAAATACCGTCAACTTTTACATCCTTTTCTTTTTTGAGTCGTGTTCTCCTCCCCCTTCTTGTTCCTCTTTGTTTTCTGCTCGCCTTTTTAACCCTTGATTGGGTCTGAGAAAACCCCAAGGGTGTGATTCCTGATTCTCCCCATATGATCTATTGGGATACTCTCTGGATGACCTATAGTACTCATAATCACCATTGTCATGGTTACCTTTATCATGGTATATGGGACCTTCTTTATCTCTCAATGGAAATAACCGATTATGGGTGTCCACCCCATAATCAACCTCATTCTCGTCTCTTTCCCTATCGTGATATGGTGGATTATCAAAATGTTGGCTCTGACTGGGTTGTACATCATATCCATAGTCATTATATGGGGCCCTATTGTGACCCCTATCAAACTGAGGGACTGAGGGACTGCTCTGTATGTTTGATATTGACTGATTGTACTGTTGTACAATATCAAACATACAGAGCAGTCACTCAGTTCGATAGGGGTCACAATATGGCAATAATTATTTCTGGTTTGACCATAGCTATTATCGACACCAATGGGGTGTAGCTATGGGCGCTAAATACGCCCCAAGCTTGGCCAATCTTTTTATGGCCAAGTGGGAGGAGGACATCATCTATAAGGACCGTAACCCACACCTAGTGTTTTGGGTGAGGTACATAGATGATGTCCTCCTCCTATGGGATGGTACCATCATGAGCCCATTGAATATTAATTTTTTTTGTCCCAAGTGATTGAATAACAAAAAAACAAAACAAAAAAAAAAAATTACAAAAAAGTTGTCACTAAATGATATATTGCTCACACAGGCCATGGGCATATGTGGAATTGCACCCCAAAATACATTCAGCCGCTTCTCCTGAGTATGGGGATACCACATGTGTGGCACTTTTTGGGAGCCTAGCTGCGTACGGGGCCCCGAAAACCAATCACCGCCTTCAGGATTTCTAAGGGCGTAAATTTTTGATTTCACTCCTCACTACCTTTCACAGTTTTGAAGGCCATAAAATGCCCAGATGGCACAACCCCCCCCAAATGACTCCATTTTGGAAAGTAGACATCCCAAGCTATTTGCTGAGAGGCATGTTAAGTCCATGGAATATTTTATATTTTGACACAAGTTGCGGGAAAGTGACACACTTTTTTTTTTTTTTTTTTTGCACAAAGTTGTCACTAAATGATATATTGCTCACACAGGCCATGGGCATATGTGGAATTGCACCCCAAAATACATTTAGCTGCTTCTCCTGTGTATGGGAATACCACATGTGTGGGACTTTTTGGGAGCCTAACCGCATACGGGGCCCCGAAAACCAATCACTGCCTTCAGGATTTCTAAGGGTGTAAATTTTTGATTTCACTCTTCACTGCCTATCACAGTTTAGGAGGCCATGGAATGCCCAGTTGGCACAACCCCCCCCCCCCCCCCATGACCCTATTTAGGAAAGTAGACACCCCAAGCTATTTGCTGAGAGGCATGGTGAGTATTTTGCAGCTCTCATTTGTTTTTGAAAATGAAGAAAGACAAGAAAAAAAAAAAAATTATTTCTTCTTTCAATTTTCAAAACTTTGTGACAAAAAGTGAGGTCTGCAAAATACTCACTATACTTCTCAGCAAATAGCTTGGGGTGTCTACTTTCCAAAATAGGGTCATTTGGGGGGGTTTTGTGCCACCTGGGCATTCCATGACTTCCGAAACTGTGATAGGCAGTGAAGAGTGAAATCAAAACTGTACGCCCTTAGAAAGCCTGAAGGCGGTGCTTGGTTTTCGGGGTCCCGTGCGCGGCTAGGCTCCCAAAAAGTCTCACACATGTGGTATCCCCGTACTCAGGAGAAGCAACAGAACGTATTTTGGGGTGTAATTTCACATATTCCCATGGCATGTTTGAGCAATATATCATTTAGTGACAACTTTGTGCAAAAAATAAATAAAAAATGTGTCTTTTTTCCCGCAACTTGTGTCACAATATAAAATATTCCATGGACTCGACATGCCTCTCAGCAAATAGCTTGGGGTGTCTACTTTCCAAAATGGGGTCATTTAGGGGGGGTTTTGAACTGTCCTGGCATTTTATGCACAACATTTAGAAGCTTATGTCACACATCACCCACTCTTCTAACCACTTGAAGACAAAGCCCTTTCTGACACTTTTTGTTTACATGAAAAAATTATTTTTTTTTCACACAGTATTTGCGCAGCGATTTTTCAAACGCATTTTTGGGGGAAAAAACACACTTTTTAAAATTTTAATGCACTAAAACACACTATATTGCCCAAATGTTTGATGAAATAAAAAAGATGATCTTAGGCCGAGTACATGGATACCAAACATGACATGCTTTTTGCAGTGGCAACAAAATAAATACATTTTTAAAAGCCTTTAAAAGCCTTTACAGGTTACCACTTTAGATTTACAGAGGAGGTCTACTGCTAAAATTACTACCCTCGATCGGACCTTTGCGGTGATACCTCACATGCATGGTGCAATTGCTGTTTACATTTGACGCCAGACCGACGCTTGCGTTCGCCTCAGCGCGAGAGCAGGGGGAGACAGGGGTGCTTTTTTTTTTTTTTTCCTTTATTTTTTGCATTTTTATCTTATTTTTAAACTGTTCCTTTCATTTATTTATTTTTTTAATCATTTTTATTGTTATCTCAGGGAATGTAAATATCCCCTATGATAGCAATAGGTAGTGACAGGTACTCTTTTTTGAAAAAATTGGGGTCTATTAGACCCTAGATCTCTCCTCTGCCCTCAAAGCATCTGACCACACCAAGATCGGTGTGATAAAATGCTTTACCAATTTCCCAATGGTGCTGTTTACATCCGGCGAAATCTAAGTCATGAAATGCTCGTAGCTTCTGGTTTCTTAGGCCATAGAGATGTTTGGAGCCACTCTGGTCTCTGATCAGCTCTATGGTCAGCTGGCTGAATCACCGGCTGCATTCTTAGGTTCCCTGTTGAGACAGGAGAGCCAGAGAAAAACACAAAAGATGGTGGGGCATTCCCTCCCACTGCTTGTAAAAGCAGTCTAGAGGCTAATTAGCCGCTAGGATTGCTTTTACATAAAAGCCGACCACTGGCTGAAAAGAATGATACCAAGATGATACCTAAACCCGCAGGCATCATTCTGGTATAACCACTCAAAGTCGTGAATGGCGTACCTGAAGACAAAAAAATGGTTAACAATAAAACACAGTAAATGGTAAAGTATAAAAAATTGCATACCTGAAAAGCAAACATGATAAACATAACAATAAAACATTGCAGAATAGAATACAGTAAAAAAGAGCAGAACAAGAGTGCGCATGCGCGTGGGCACGGGAGCGGACATGTTCTGACCTGCTCCGCACGCCGCCGGCCTTTCCAAGCCAGAATAAGCCAGAGGGAAGCCACGCACATTGCCATTCCTTGAGTGATCCGCACTATGAACCGGAGAGGGGGGACATCCAAAAAGAAACCCCAACTTCCAGCTATTCGTTCCGTTCGGGGAACGCTGCAGCAAGGACTCCCCCATCCAAGATGGCGTCGGGCCGGAGGACGGAGACAGACGCTACAAAGCAGGTGAGCGGGACCCAGGGACATCAGGGCCCCCCTGCACAAAGACTCTCTCCTCACAACACTGAGACTGCCGGCCTAGATAGAGAACGAGACCCCTTCTCCTCCCAGTCACAGGAGGACAACACAGGGCTGCAGAAAGATGGGTCCCCGCGGTTCTCTCTCTCCCCCTCCCAAACTTATCAGGGGGGAGGAATGGATGGCGCAGATTCCCCTGCTTCCTCCATAGAGAGGAACATAGCTGAAATAGCAGAGCTTGCACTAAGCCAAAACAGCATGGGAAGTGAACAGCCGCCTCCTCCTCCAGCAAAATATTCAGGGGATTCTGTCCTCCTTGCTCGCTTCTCAGCATTATTACAGCAAGAGCTTACAAAAGCTTGCCAACTAATAACAGCAAAAATGAAACATGACTTTAATGATATAGGTGACAGACTGGATACTATTGAATCCAAAATGGATGGCACAGTGCGGAGGGTAAATCAGAACTCAAGTATGATAGCCTCATTGCAAGATCAATTAGACCAAGCCAACGCCAAAATTGAAGATCAGGAAAATAGATCCAGACAATATAATTTTCGAATCCGTGGTCTACCAGAGGCGGTCACTGATCTAGAAGATGCAGTACATACCCTCATGCAAGATTTGATTCCAGATATTTCCCCACAGCACATGGAAATTGACAGAGTACACCGAGCATTGATGGCTCCAAGACAAGATGGCCCTCCTAGAGATGTCATAGTTAATCCGCATTTCTATAGAATCAAGGAACAAATAATGTCTACAGCCTGGGCTAGGGGCGATATTAATCTCTTGGGCCACCAGATACAAATTTTCGCTGACATATCACAAAGGACTATCCAAAAACGACGGGCCCTGAAACCATTATTGGCGCAGCTCACTAATCACCAAATTAAATATCGGTGGTCGTTCCCGTTTCGACTATCTTTTTCCTTCAGGGGAAAAACATACTCCTTTGCAAATTTTCCGGATGGAGAAGATATCCTCTTGGGTCTTGGTTTGATATCCAGGGACTCATCGGCCCCCAAGACACAACAGGAAATGGATCGCCCAATCTCGCCCCTCTGGGAACGCCAGCGATATTCCTCTAGACGGCGACACCTAGCAGCTGGACCGGATGGATGAAGATGGGGATGAGAACCCCTTTTTCTAATTTTCTACTTTTTGCTTTTTACAGGAGAAGTATCCACCACATCTTAATATTTGAGACCACCGTAAACCCATATGGGATTCCCTTTTAGCAGTCTAGATCTCGCTCTGTTAGCTAACTTCAGCTAGTTTTATTGGTCTTCAGGACGCTAATGAGACTGCCTAAATCCTGGAGGGGTAAAACCCCCCTCTCGAATAATAGAGAACTAATGCGCACAGCCACACTTTCAGAGGATCCTAGGCAATGGGACAAAAATAGAGAAGCTGCCAACATATGAGGTGGCCTCACCCACCCTAAAAAGTAACGTGATGATAGTCAAAAGTATGTGGCGCTAGTCTAAGTGTACCACTCATATAAATCGGAATCTCAAAATACCATAAACTCAATACTTCCTGAATAGACAATCTTCAATACTTCCTTAATGGGCAATACTAACTTCTCCCATTAGGGGGCAGCCAAACCAACTGAATAGTTAAATGCTGGTTATCATTCCTAATAAGATTACCATAAATCATCCAATGAATATAATGTTCTTCAACCAAACTATGTAGAAATTGTGACCAAAGGTGATTTTAAAACTTGCTGATAATAATAAAATAAAATATTTAAGAATGGACAATTCCTCAAAGTGTATCATACAGTGTGCATAATTTTCCTCAACATAATAAGTGGAATCAAAATAAAAAATATTTAAATACTACACAAAATAAATAATGTTGGTGACTAGATTGCTGCCAAAGCAACTGTAGTGCAATATAAAAATTCAACTCTATATCACATATGTAAACAAACGTGATCAAGTGCAAAAAACAGTGACATATGTGCAAAACCATGCGCATATATATAATATTGCGACTCTGACATGGACCCCCAAAAAGTCTCTCCCACCTAGAAATATTACTTATAAAGTTGAAAAAACTGTGACATAAATGTGATCAAGTCCAAAAACTATTGCTTCATGCAATGTGATTCATAATGTCCATACAGATAATTAATCATGACGTGCCAGTGAAGTGACTTTGTGCTGGATTCTTTTTCTTGAAAAACTGGTGCAGCACACAAGTGTTTCCCCCAGCCTCTCACCTTAATCAGTGGCCCCCAATGGGCCAAATCAAGCAGATGATTACTATTTCTCTGTAAGGGATGATGATCCAACAGCTGTCCCCCTCTTCCAAAGGGTGTGCGTGTGTCAAACTTTTTCTCCCATTCACAGGCGGTGTCCTGGCGCTCCCAGCGTCCGCACTCTATACCGTCACATGTCTGTCACCTCCGGGGAGATCTCTCCTCCGGAGCTCCTCGGTGACAACACAACTCACTTCCGGGTTTCTGTCTTCTGTCTTCTTCTGAGAGAAGACAGAAACCCGGAAGTGAGTTGTGTTGTCACCGAGGAGCTCCGGAGGAGAGACCTCCCCGGAGGTGACAGACATGTGACGGTATAGAGTGCGGACGCTGGGAGCGCCAGGACACCTCCTGTGAATGGGAGAAAAAGTTTGACACACGCACACCCTTTGGAAGAGGGGGACAGCTGTTGGATCATCATCCCTTACAGAGAAATAGTAATCATCTGCTTGATTTGGCCCATTGGGGGCCACTGATTAAGGTGAGAGGCTGGGGGAAACACTTGTGTGCTGCACCAGTTTTTCAAGAAAAAGAATCCAGCACAAAGTCACTTCACTGGCACGTCATGATTAATTATCTGTATGGACATTATGAATCACATTGCATGAAGCAATAGTTTTTTGGACTTGATCACATTTATGTCACAGTTTTTTCAACTTTATAAGTAATATTTCTAGGTGGGAGAGACTTTTTGGGGGTCCATGTCAGAGTCGCAATTTTATATATATGCGCATGGTTTTAAAAGCACATATGTCACTGTTTTTTGCACTTGATCACGTTTGTTTACATATGTGATATAGAGTTGAATTTTTATATTGCACTACAGTTGCTTTGGCAGCAATCTAGTCACCAACATTATTTATTTTGTGTAGTATTTAAATATTTTTTATTTTGATTCCACTTATTATGTTGAGGAAAATTATGCACACTGTATGATACACTTTGAGGAATTGTTGTCCATTCTTAAATATTTTATTTTATTATTATCAGCAAGTTTTAAAATCACCTTTGGTCACAATTTCTACATAGTTTGGTTGAAGAACATTATATTCATTGGATGATTTATGGTAATCTTATTAGGAATGATAACCAGCATTTAACTATTCAGTTGGTTTGGCTGCCCCCTAATGGGAGAAGTTAGTATTGCCCATTAAGGAAGTATTGAAGATTGTCTATTCAGGAAGTATTGAGTTTATGGTATTTTGAGATTCCGATTTATATGAGTGGTACACTTAGACTAGCGCCACATACAATTGACTATCAAAACCCCCCTCTCGTTAAAGAGAAATTAGAGCTGTTTTACTTATGTTTATTTGACGTTTTCTAGAATGTTTTCCTAGATATAGTGAATCCTGAACCCCCCAATCTAAAGCTAAATCTAGATAAATATTGCTTTGTTTAGTAAGACTTGAGGGATTGTAAAAGTTTAAACCACCTGGACTTAGCTGACTGCCCTCTATACCACTATAATGTTTTATACGGAAAGTGCCGAGGTGAAACCGCATGCCACTTCTCGACGAGCTTGTCTTCAGCGCTTAGATGGAGACAACCTCGCCCTACTTAGTGGAGACCATAGTCTCCGGGACCACCACGAATATGTTCATGTTGATAAATCAGTTTTTTATGCATCTTATTTTTGAGGTGATAGATGGACACTGGTCCAGTTCATCTTATCCCAACATTGATCTCTTTATTCTCTTTTCTTTTGTTTTCTCTTTACCCCTGAGTGCACCTCTACACCTGAAATTTGAAGAAATCCGCCGAAACTCCTCCTACTCGAGAATCAGGATGACCATCTACAACAGGCAAGTACAGTCTGCCAAACCACAATGCTAAAGTCTCAGTTGCCTCTTTCACACACTAAGGTATTAACACATAATGTTCAAGGTTTAAATTCCCCTACTAAGCGTGCTAAAGCCTTTCTTGACTATCATAAACTGGATGTAGATTTTCTGCTCCTTCAGGAAACGCATTTCTCACGCACTTCAGCTCCTAAATATCTGAATGCTAGGTTTCCCTTGATTTATTTATTAAATGGGGTAGACAAAAAAAAGAGGAGTAGCGATTTGCATCGTTAAAAGGGTACCATTTACCCCCTCAACAGTCATTAGAGATAAAGAGGGGAGGTATGTCATGGTGGCAGGGAAAGTAAATGACAGTGCTGTCACCCTCATTTCATATTATGCCCCCAACACAGGTCAAGTAACTTTTTTCGAAACCATGTTACGAACACTGATGCCTCATGTACAAGGCCAAGTGATAATGGGGGGTGATAGCAATGTCTCCTTAGATCAAGCCGTAGACAGGACCAATGTACATAAACCTATCCTGAAACATACTCCCAAACAGGGAGTTAAACTGGCTCGGATCCTACATTCCTATGATCTCATAGATACTTGGAGGGATTCCCATCCCACTACCAGAGATTATACTCATTATTCTCAGGTCCATAAAACATATTCGCGCATAGACCATTTATTAACACAATCTTCACTCTTTCCCTCAATTGAATCAGTCAAAATAGTACCTAGCTCATGGTCAGATCACTCATTAGTGCTAATGGCTCTAACTGATTTATGGAAAAGACCAAAACCCTCCATGTGGCTACTTAATGCATCATTACTCAATGACCCCATTATCTACACTGAGATTGAGAAGGCTGTACAACAATACTTTACAGTTACCGTATTTATTGCGTATAACACGCGCCGGCGTATAACAGGCACCCCAAGTTTAGGAGAGAATTTTAAGGAAAAAAACTTTTAGGAGGGAAGTTTAAGGAAAAGAAACTTACATTAAAATGCCCATCAATGCGGCCTCATCAGTGTTCATCTGCAGCCTTGTTAGTGTCATTGCAGCCTTTTCAGTGTCATTGCAGCCTTTTCAGTGTCATTGCAGCCTTTTCAGTGTCAGTGCAGCCTTTTCAGTGTCAGTGCAGCCTTTTCAGTGTCAGTGCAGCCATGTCCCCAGTGCAGCCTTGTCCCCAGTGCAGCCTTGTCCCCAGTGCAGCCTTGTCCCCAGTGTCCATGCCTGCCTGCCGCCGCCGCCATACACATAGTAGTAGTTTTAAATATGGCGCCGCGGAGTTCGGAGGGACTCGGCGCCGGCGGAAGTGAACGAACGCCGCCGAGATACACATAGCCGAGGGTTCTCGGCTCTTTCCGGCGCCGCTCACAGTCCCGCCCTATGATGGACATAACACAGGTCCAATGGCGGGACTGGGCGTGACTGAGCGGCGCCGGAAAGAGCCGAATACACCCGACTATGTGTATCTCGGCTCTGATTTCGGCGGCGCTCGTACAGCACCGCCGAGTCCCTCCGAACTCTGCGGCGCCATATTTAAAACTACTCACTATGTGAATGTCGGCGGCGATCGCCGACATTCACATAGCGATAGCGGGGATCGGCGTATAACACGCACCCACGACTTTCCCCTGATTTTAAGGGGAAAAAAGTGCGTGTTATACGCCGATAAATACGGTAATCGAGCTAACGACACGTCCCCAAGTATCAATTGGGCAGCACATAAAGTCACCATTCATGGCAAATTGATTCAAGTGGCCTCTAGGAAAAAAAGGGAAGATGCACAAAAAAATCCAACAACAGGAAGATGAACTACATAAAATAGTTCAGGAACAAAAATCTAACCCTCACTTTGATCTGCGACATAAAATAGACACAGCTAGAATGGCACTAAACCTTAGCCTAACAACCAAAGCAGAGAAATTTCTACGCTGGTCTAGACACCGTTATTATACCAAGGGAGACAAACCTACCACACTATTAGCTAGAAAACTAACCCCGCGACCATTTAACCCTGCAATGCCTAGACTGCGTACTCGAGATGGGAAAATTACTCAGAACCCCCAAGAGATACTTCAAGAATTTTCAAAGTTCTTCACTGATCTATATAATAAACCAACCCCATTTCCCAAGGACCGAGCAGATGAATCTTTCAATGACATTTCTCTACCAACATTAGAACAGGAACTCACAGAATTAATGGAAGCAGAATTCATTGAAGGAGAAATATTGGCAGCCATTAAGTGCTTGAACCCCACAAAAGCTCCTTGTCCAGACGGCTTTATGGGCCACTATTATAGAAAATTTGCAGCCATACTGACTCCTCATTTGTGTTCCTTTTTTAATGCGATACGGAAAGGCAACCCCCTATCCTTACATGAAAATGAGGCCCTCATTCAAGAAATCCCTAAACCAGGAAAGGACCATGGGGATCCTGCAAATTATCGCCCAATATCGCTTATTAATGTGGACCTCAAACTTATGACCAAAGTTTTGGCATCCAGAATTAATTCTTTCCTTGCCAAATATATCCATCCTGATCAAGTGGGATTTGTTCCCAATAGACAGGCCCCGGACCAAACCCGACGAGCGATAGATATCATTGCAGCACTTAACTCAAATTGGGACAATTTAGGTTCGCGGAAGGGTATGATATTGCCGTTAGACCTTTGTAAGGCTTTCGACTCGGTAACGTGGGAGTACATATACTACGCATTGAAAAGATATGGATTTGGGCCTCATTTTCTGAATATATTACAAGTACTATACAACACACCCACGGCCAAAATCCAGATAAAAGGATACAAATCTCACACAATCAATATACACAGGGGAACGAGACAAGGGTGCCCCCTATCTCCTATTTTATTTATATTGGCATTAGAACCCCTAGCATTAAAGCTTAGAAATCATCAAGACATAAAAGGCATATGCTGTGGAGACGGGGAGCAGAAATGCTCTCTGTTCGCCGATGATATCCTCATGTTCCTTTCCTCTCCGATCACGTCCCTTCCTAATTTATACCGAGTCTTGAGGCGCTTCACCTCGTTCTCGGGTCTCACGACAAATCATTCCAAATCTGAAGCCCTAAATTTAACATTAGAACCGCAGACTGTACAACTTCTCCAAAAATCGTTTCAGTTTAAATGGCAACAAAATAAACTCCCGTATTTGGGAATTTTTCTAACCCGCAACCTACAGACTCTGTACCAGGCCAATTACCCCCCTCTTTATAAGAAGCTATCAGCAGATCTATTGTCATGGGCTAAAAGCCCCCCCTCGTGGTTTGGCAGACTGTATTCCATTAAAATAAACCTCTTACCAAGACTGTTGTACCTGTTCAGAACCCTTCCAATAGCAATCAATAGGCCTGATCTTAAGGCTTTTCAGACAAAGATTATGAAGTTTATATGGGGAGATACAAGACCTAGGGTGAATCAGCGAACCCTATACACCCCCAAACTTAAAGGGGGGTTGGGAGTACCAAATCTGGCCAGATATTTTGAGGCAGCCCAACTGGCCCAACTAATTTGTGCCCACTCTGGTCTGCCTCAACTTTCTTGGATGAAACTGGAATCATCCCCATACCCCACAAAACCGATTAGCCATCTGTTGTGGCTCCATATGAAAGACAGACCGACCATTTTGTGCCCCACATTATCTTTCTCATTAAGTCTGTGGGATAGATTACAAAAACCTTTTACCTTCCGCTCACCTCATGCTCCTTTAGCCCCATTAACGGGCAACCCAGACTTCACCCTGGGTCTTAATCCTCAAAGATTATTATGGTGGACCAACAAGGGCTTAATTCGTATAGCTGACTTATGTGACCATAGGGGTATATCATCAAAACAGTCTCTTATAAAAAAACACTAATTACCTAACACAGAATTCTATCACTACCTCCAGATAGTACACTTCCTGAAAATTCTACAGTGCAAATCTGATATTATGACGTTTTCTCCAATGGAATATCTATGCAGGTCCTTTGATAAACACAAAGGTCACATATCCAAAATCTATGGCATTTTATCCTCTAAGACAGAAAAATTATCTTATATGCAAAGGTGGGAACAAGATATGGAGGTAACGATGGAAACGGAAACATGGTTTAATACGGCTCAATTAGCCTCAAAAGGTTATATAAATACCTCCCTAATAGAGGCGAATTATAAAGTCCTATTACGGTGGTATATGGTCCCGGCGAGAATTGCTACATACATCCCTCGTGCATCCCCACTATGTTTTAGGGGGTGTGGAGAGGTGGGTTCAATATATCATACTTGGTGGTCCTGTCCTAAAGTTAGACGGTTTTGGATACGTATCTATAACTTTATCTACTCACTGACCCAAGTTAACCTAACCAAATCCCCACAACAGGCGCTACTGGGAGGCCCAGTGGAAGGAGTGCCTCAGTACACAAAAAAACTTATATCCTTTGTCTTCACTGCATCTAGAATTGCGATTGCTAGATCCTGGAGAAAGCCTCTGATCCCATTTGAACTGGTAAAAGCTAAACTGACATGGATCATGATTAATGAACGCCTGTTGGCGATCCTTTCAGATAAACAGCAGGCTTTCGACAGGATCTGGGAACCATGGTGGACATACCTATCTGCGGGCTTTGATACCTAATGGATCTTAAAGAAGATCCCTAGAGGTGCACTCAACCTCAATTTCCCCCCCACCCCTCTTTTTTCTTCTTCTATCTCTCTCTTGCCCTTTATCTCTCCCCTTTTTATTTTTTGTTAGTCTTCGCAGGTTTTCCTGCCTAGTGTTATTGCCCTCGCAATATTGCAAAGAATCAAGAAGCGATAGTAGCATTGCTGCTTGTAAGTCGGGGGGGGAGGCGCTGGGGGCCTCCCGTCCACAGAGTAGATCCCATAGGGGGTGGACGGGCGGGCGCGCGGCGCCACGCCCTCGCGACAAGGAATACATAAGCGATATGGTGATGATTCTGGGGCAACTAAAATATAAGGACAGACAGATGGAGAGATGTTATATCCAACCAGTAAAACTGTTACATTTTGCTACAGATAATGTGTGCAGGCCATGTTGGCCGAGTGCTGTTTTTTTTAATCTCTTCTACATTGTTGCTTATATTCAAGAAATATGTATTGTATACTTTCCATATACTATATTCAATAAAAAATATTGGAAAAGAAAGAGCAGAACAATAGAGAGAGAATAGAGAGAGAGAGAACAATAAAACGACAACTATTTTTTTTTATTTTATATATATATATTTTTTTTTTTTTACACTTTTTTTTTAACTAACTTTTATAACAGTAACCGGTTCCAGGTTCGGGTCTCTCAAAATGCGATGGCATCTTGGGAGACCCTGTGAAAGTGTGCCTAGTCTTTGCAGTGCTGTACCCTACGCTAATACTCAACTAGTGCATGGTAGCGTTCAAAACATTCACCAATGCAAAGACCAGGATTGTCAGGACAGGAGGGACAATAGAAGCGGGTGTCACGCCTATATCCGCGCTTGCTGCAGACACATCTTTTTTGGGGGGTTCGTTGGGTAGGGGTACTCGGGAGGACATAAAGAAAATGCCTCTCATGCAGCCGACTGCATTTGGTTGGGGATGTGAATGGGGGAAGTACGGGCGCTGCAGAAGTGTTGGGTTCCCAATTAGGATTGGCGAATGCAGCAGGAAGGGCCCTATGGGCACAACGGGCCTGTTTGTCTTCTTCTTGGTGGCAGCGGGACACTACTTGTGCTTGCCACCTCACCAGCTTGAACTGCACTTATGGGACTCGCCATGTCACCAAGTGTTACTGCAGTGCTGGTTTGACTACGACCGGGGTGTACTAGGTCGCTGATGCTTGCCAGTTCACCAAAACGCTACCAAAAAAAAAACTGTTAGCGATCGCAGGGATCAGGCCTGACTCTGCGAACGCTGCAGTTATGTGTTTAGTGTTTTGTAAGTGACAGTGATCGATCGATACTGCACTTGGGTGGGATGGGCCGGGAATCCTAAACCGCTGGGGACGCTAGAATAGATCTGATCGGATCAGATATTGATCCGTTCAGATACTATACCACTAAGGGAGGTGTACAGTGCGTGCGTGGGTGTTAGCGCTACTGGCGCTAACCTGACGCTGCTTGGGGCTGGTGCTTACCAGTTCACCAAAATGCTACCAAAAAAACTGGTCAGGCCTGATCCCTGCGATAGCTGCAGTTATGCGTTTAGTGTTTTGTAAGTGACAGTGATCGATCGATACTGCACTTGGGTGGGCTGGGATGGGCCGGGCGGAGGGGCAAAACGCAGGTGCTAGCAGGTATCTGGGCTGATCCCGCTAACACTTCGTTTTTGGGAACCCTAAACTGCTGGGGACGCTAGTATAGATCTGATCAGATCAGATATTGATCCGTTCAGACACTATACCACTAAGGGAGGCGTATGCTGCGTGCGTGGGTGCTAGCGGTACTGGCGCTAATCTGACGCTGCCTGGGGCCACGCATATCACCGCCGGGCGATCAGGGGGCTAAACCTTTATTCGGTAATAAACGGTGGGTGCCCTGACACTATAAAAAAAACGAACTAACCAGTGTCACCCGTAACGGTTATACGGTGATCAGTGGTGAAAGGGTTAACTAGGGGGCAATCAAGGGGTTAAAACCTTTAGTAGGTAGTATATGGGGGTCCCTGACGCTATAAAACGCTGACGGCGAACCTAAATATTTACCTCCCTAACTAGCGTCACCAGTAACACTAATACAGCGATCAGAAAAATGATCGCTTAGTGACACTGGCGACGGGGGGTGATCAAGGGGTTAAAACTTTATTAGGGGGGGTTAGGGGGGTATCCTAGACCTAAAGGGGGCTAACACTAACTGCCCTACCACACTGTCACAAACTGACACCAATGCAGTAATCAGAAAAAAAGGGGGAGGGGCGATTGGGGGTGTAATGTGTGCCTGGCATGTTCTACCGTGTGTGTGTTATGCACTCACATTGATGTGTTCTCTCCTCGGAGCCGGAACGGAAAATACCGAGCCGAGGAGAGATGACATTTCCTTTGCTGCTGTTTAGCATACAGCAGCAGAGTAAGAAGCTGATTGGCTGGGAGCGATCACGAGGGGGGGGCACGAATGGATGGTCTCCCCCTCGCCTCTCATCGCTCCCAGTCACAAGCCGACCGCCTCGGGCACGGGGGGGGGGGTCCGATCGGACCCCCCGCCCGCGGGAGGCAGATCACGTACAGGTACGTGATTCTGCCTGCCCGTGCCATTCTGCCGACGTATGTCGTCGTGAGGCGGTCGGCAAGTGGTTAATATGGGCCTCCTTAACTGGAACATAGGAAGTTTTTTTAAAGGTGAACTAACCCTTTAATGATATAACACTAGTTAAACTATGCCTATTTTAAATAAATGTCACACCCCTATTTAAAGTAATTCTCCACCTACAGTGGCTTTCTGAATGCACAAAAGGTATCCCTGGAAATGTTTTTAACCTCCTGGTGGTTTTCCCGATTGTGGCTCGGGGTTACATTTCAGTACCATTAGCGGTAACCCCGAGCCACACTCGGGATTGCATTGCAGGATCCTGGTGCAGTGAACTTACCTTGTCCCC
This sequence comes from Aquarana catesbeiana, assembly GCF_042186555.1. NCBI lineage: Eukaryota > Metazoa > Chordata > Amphibia > Anura > Ranidae > Aquarana > Aquarana catesbeiana. The sequence continues at coordinate 47,128,264 of NC_133326.1, read as the reverse complement.
AGGATCCTGCGATGTCCCCCTGCTGTGTCCGCGGGCTCTGTCCTCCGCCCGATGCCTCTCTGTGCCGGGCTCCATTCCCTGTGAGCGTCGCAACGCACGGGAGTGGAGCCCGGCGGCAAATTCAAAAAAGTGAAAAATCATAATACATAAAGTACAGTGTAATCTTACAGATTACATTACTGTATGAAATTATTTCACATCCCTTTTGTTCCCAGTGCTTTGTCCAGTGCCCTGCATGCAGTTTTATATGATATATACTGTTCTTTCTGCCTGGAAACTGGAGATTGTCCATAACAACCAAAAAGTGTCCCTTTACGTCAAAAGTGGTTTTAGACCAGCTAGAAAAGAGCGATAGTAAATTAGAACACTTACATTATTGAGCGATAGTGAATCGTGGGGAAATTAATTTTATTATTTTTATATTATTATTTTTTATAATTATTTATATTTATTTATTATATTATAATTTATGATTTTGTGTTTCAAACTAGACTCTGGTTTGGACAAATTTAAGTGTGTTATTGCTAAGAATTAAAGGCCTACAATATAAAACGCCAAAGTTCTATGCAAAATAATTGTACCGCTTTGAGACGCAAAAATCTGACATAATCATACCGACAGGGAGGTTACATGTTGGCAATTGTGCATTTATGCTGCAGCCATCATATAGTCTTCCCTGAATATGGTCATGTTGTGTCTGTCCTCAGTAATAATCAAATCCCTTACCTGGCTAAATCCTCCTGCTCCAAGTACTGCATGAAAAACAAAGCTCTCCAGATTCAGGGGAGCCATTCAGGGGTTTGCATTGTAGAAAGACATCGTTCTGCTAACTGCTACACAGAGGATAAAAATATTTCTGAAATGTAATGAAAGGAATCTCCTGGTCTCGCTGCTTAATATGTATTTCAATGAAAAAACAGCCTGATACAGAGAGAACTGTTTTCACGTTAACCAGTGACAGCCGCTTCATTAGGGACGCCACCCCCCCAATCCATGCGCCCGGCCCCTAATCTACATGCAGGGCGCCGGACGCATGGATTCCATTGGGGGTTTATTTTTATTTTTTTAGAAGCACATGATTAGAGCCTGAGGCTCTAATTGTCTTCAAAAAAGGGTGAACCTGGGGAGCAGAGTACTGGGTTATGTGGTTGGTTGGTTGGCTGGCTGGGGCGACATGGGCCGCCCCCCTAAGAAAACTGAGCACCAGTCGCCACTGATTTTAAGCTTCTAAACGTAAACATGCACCCTAGAAGCAGACACCCAAGGTTCTTTTGTGGGTCTCATGAGTTTGTTTTCATTTTCCTATTAAAAGGTTTCAATATGTCTAATGCCTCATCCATACTATCAGGTTTTTCATTCGACACAGTGGGCTGAACCTAAAAAAAAAAAAAAGTTGGAGCTCAAGAGGAGCTGTTGTACTAATAATCCAATGTTAGTACAGCGATCACCCCACTGGGCTATTGTGTTCTGACAGAGGGACTGCCCCCCTCCAGAACACACCAGTCATTGGCTGAGAGTGCTGATCTGATACCGATCGGCCGATGTTTTTTGGCCATGCACCTTTGAAAGAAGCCAGACATTTGGCCAGCTTCTGTCAGACAGGCTGCTGTACACATGGGCCGAATGTCAGATGGCTTCTGTTAAAGTGGTCAATATTCGGCCCATTTGTACCAGGCTTAACTCTGGGGATGAGACCTATTCTGTCCAGCGAGAGCTTATCTGTAACCAATTAGAGACCTCTAACTGGAGAGGGAGGCATATTTATTTAGCAAGGTTTAAATGAACTGTTGCCAGTGTGTCAATGTCTGCTACATCATTCAGACATTGATAATTGGTTAGTTCACCTTTACCAAAAACTGCCTGCGCAGGTAATGGGTGTGCTGTAGGAGGAAAAAAAAACGTGCAGCTTTGACCAAAGTTAATCACTTGAAGACCAGGCCTTACAAGTAAAAGTCAGTAATTTCTTACTAGAAAACTACTTAGAATAAAATGGCAATCATGCAATTTTTTATGTCACATGGTATTTGTGCACCGGTTTTTCAAACAATTGTTTTTGGAAAAAATACACTTTAATGAATTTTGATGCAAAAAAAACAATATATAACCCAATTTTTGGTAATATATAAAAGATGATGTTACAACAATAGATACCTAATTTGGCACGCTTTAAAACTGTGCATGCTTGTGACGACAAATTACGATACCTGAAATTCTCCTAAGGTGATACTTTAAAACATTTTTTACAGGTCACCTGTTTAGAGTTACAGATGAGGTCTAGCGATAGAATTATTGCTCTTGATCTAAAATTTGCGGCAATATCTCACGCGTGGTGCAAACGCCGTGTACATATGCATGCATGACTTATATATGTATTCGCTTTTGCACATGAGCAAGGAGGAATGGGGGAGCGTTACATTTATTTTTTCCTTTTTCATTTTTACACTGTCCCTTTCATTTTTAAAATTCAAATTCTAAAATGGCCCTGGGAGCAGGCAAATGGCTCAATACAAAGTATAATTAAAAACTTTCTCTACTGTAGTTTAGCCCTCGTTCACACTGAACGTGGGTTGGAAATCGTGCAAGTTCAGCTGAACTCGCACAATTTCAAACCCGCATCTCAGTGCGGGTTTGGGGGCGTTGAAAAGACATCTGTGCAGGTTCATGCACATATGTCTATTGAAATCGCCCCCAAAGTCACCAAAAGTAGTGCAGGAACTACTTATGGAAATAGGTGCAGCGCCGCACCGATTGGGACAGTGCCGTTGTAGGCAATAGGCTGCGATTTGACATTTTAAATCACGCTGTTGTGAACGGGGACTTAAACCTGTTTTCCACACTGCATAGCCAGATAAGTGATGCATGTAGTTTATGGTATTATACTGTGATCGTGTTGTATTTTTAGATATCTTGTGTGACCTTCAGGTAGCGTTCACACTATTGCGATTTGGATGCGTATTTCTCCGCATCCAATTCGCATACCAGGAGATTGTGACCATCTCTCTATGGAGCAGGTGCGAATTACACAGCAGTCCTGTGCATCTTTTGGTCAGTTTCAGGTCCAAATTCAGCCAAAAATTAGGGCTGAAATCGGACCTGAAACGGTCAATGGAGATTCCCCGGACTACTGCAGTGAGCCGCTGTGTTCTCCAGTGTGAACCAAGCCTTATGTTTTGGGATGGTGACTATGTATGAGGGGTAAAATACTTTCTGGTTAGCCAGGACCAGTGTCCATTGTGTAACACTGGAGGGACAGGTGTACCCTGGGAAAGGAGGAGATGGTAGTACAAATGTCAGGACCCTTCATAAACCGAAGAAGAAGAAGAGTGACACCAAGAAATCAAAGTCATCTGTTGAGACCACCCGAGCGTCGCCTGCAAAAGAAGATTCATGATGGATTGCTGCTCTCTACAATCCAGGGACAATTGTTTCTTTTTATAGCTAGTCTGTACATGGATTCTTAGCCACTTGCCGACCGCCTAACGCAGATATACTGCGGCAGAATGGCACAGGCAGGCAAAATCACGCATCTGATACGGGATTTGCCTCCCACGGGAGGTGCCCGAGGCGGTCGGCTTCATTCCAGGAGCAATCCATACTGAGGGGGAGGCCATTGATTCATGGCCACCCCCTCGCGATTGCTCCCGGCGAATGAAAATCTTCCTCTGCTGCTGTAATGTAAACAGCGGCAGAGAAAGTGATGTCATCTCTCCTCATGAAGCCTTTTCGTTCCGGCTTCCGAGGGGAGAAGACATCAAGTCACCAACACTACACGTACAGTAGAACACTCTAGGCACACTTTTCACCCCCTGATCACCCCCCTGCACCACAGGTTTTACAGATTATTCTATTTTGGCCTCAATTTTGTGGTTTCATATGTTGAAATTAGCAAAGCATTTGCACGAGTAAGAAGTCCTGTCTGCTGTTTGATAGAAGCCATGTGGTGGACACAGCAAAATATGTGGAAGAAGGTACTCTGGTCAGATGAGACCAAAATTTAACTTTTTTGGCCTAAAAGCAAAACGCTACGTGTGGCGGAAAACTAACACTACACATCACCCTGAACACACCATCCCCACCGTGAAACATGGTGGTGGCAGCATCATGTTGTGGGGATGATTTTCTTCAGCAGGTACAGGGAGGCTGATCAGAGTTGATGGGAAGATGGATGGAGACAAATACAGGGCGATCTTAGAAGAAAACCTGTTAGAGTCTGCAAAAAACTTGAGACTGGGGCTGAGGTTCACCTTCCAGTGGGACAACGCTCCTAAACATACAGCCAGAGCTACAAGGGAATGATTTATAAAAGCATATTCATGTTTTAGAATGGCCCAGTCAAAGTCCAGACCCAAATCCAATTGAGAATCTGTGGCAAGACTTGAAAATTGCTGTTCACAGACGCTCTCCATCCAATCTGACAGAGCTTGAGCTATTTTGCAAAAAAGAATGGGCAAAAATGTCACTCTCTATATGTGCAAAGCTGGTAGAGACATCCCAAAAAAGACTTGCTGCTGTAATTGCAGCGAAAGGCGGTTCTACAAAGTATTGACTCAGGGGGGCTGAATACAAATGTACCCCACACTTTTCATATAATTATTCGTAAAAACCATTTATAATTTTCCTTCTACTTCACAATGTGCCACTTTGTGTTGGTCTATCACATAAAATCCCAATAAAATACATTTACGTTTTTGGTTTTAACATGACAAAATGTGGAAAATTTCAAGGGATATGAATACTTATTCAAGGCACTGTATGTGAACCGGGGCTGAAAATAGGTATCGGTAATTGATACCGGCGAGTACTCGAGGAAAAGTATCAGTACTCATATTCTGTCTTAAATTGGTATTGGTGCATCCCTAATTGAAATAATAATAAAATATTGGGGGGGAAACCATGGCAGGTTTGCTTTGTTATAAATACAATGAAGATTTTGGTACCATCCACATTACAAGCGTCCTTCATTCTGTGTATCAGTACTGCAGTTCTTAAAACTGAATGGTGTGAAAATTTTCCTCTACATGGTTTTGTACCTCCCAATAATAGTCCTAGGGCTCACATATGAGGTTTTTTTTGAGCTAAGGCTGGATTCACACCTATGCAGTTTTAGGCTCCATTCACACTAGCGCGTTTTTTGATGCATTTTGCAGAAATGCATGGGAATTTTTTAACATGGGTTCCTATGGAACATGTTCACATCAATGCATTTTTGTACCTCTGCATTTTTGGAAAGGGTCGGGGACTTTTTTTCATGCGAAATGCAGCGTTTTGCATGTAATAGAATTCAATGGACCAGCATCAAAAACGCAAGTGCAGCGTTTTTGCAGCTTTTTTGATGCGTTTGATTTTTTTAGACTGTATACAAAAAAACAAAACAAAAAACGCAAAACGCGGCAAAAGCGCTGTAAAAACGCTACAGAAACGCTGCTCAAAAACCTAGCAAGCATCACAAAAAAAAACTCCAAAAACGCTCAAAAGCAACACGCATAGATGTGAAAATCGAGCCTCAGTGCTTTTTGCATTTTGCAGATTTGCACTACAGAACGTGTTCCATTGGAAACCATGTTAAATGGACTGTAGTGCAAATCTGAAAAATGCAAAAAGCACTAAAACTGCCTAGGTATGCATCCAGCCTAAGGCTCTATTCACACTAATGCGTTTTTTGATGCATTTTGCAGAAATGCATGTGAATTTTGTACCATGGGTTCCTATGGAACATGTTCACATCAATGCATTTTTGTGCCTCTACGTTTTTGGAAAGGGTCGGGGACTTTTTTCATGCAAAATGCAGCATTTTGCATGTAATAGAATTCAATGGACCCGCATCCAAAACGCAAGTACCATGTTTTGCTTTTTTTTTTTCTTTTTTTACACTGTATACAGTATAAAAGAAAAACACTGTAAAAAAAAACAAAAAAAAAAAACGCAAAACGTGGCAAAAACGCATGTTCAAAAACGGGGCAAGCACTGCAGAAACGCTCAAAAGCAACATGCATAGATGTGAATCGAGCCTTAGTCCTGGTTCACGCTGCCCGCAACTTCCATGCAACTCTGAAGTTGGACCCCAGCGTGACTTTGCCATGACTTGCATGTGACTTCTTTAATAGAAGTCAATGCAATTCGGACCGAAGGCAGTGCAGAAACCTTTTTCTAAGTTTATTAGAACAGTTCAATTGCATTGAATGGGTTCCGATTTCTGATGTGACAAGGGCTCCATAGTCGGAGCGATTGTCACATCAGTGTGAACCGGGCCTAAAAAATAGCTACTTGCGGCAGATGGTTGGCTGCTGTCCAGAAGTAAGATTGTCACACACACAGCAGAAGTGGGTGCTCCAGATCAATGATTCTCAACTCCAGTCCTCAAGTACCCCCAACAGGTCATGTTTTCAGGCTTCCCATTTTTTTGCACAGGTGATTTGATCAGTTTCACTGCCTTAGTAATTACCACAGCCATTTCATCTGAGTGAAATCCTGAAAACATGACCTGTTGGGGGTACTTAAGGACTGGAGTTGAGAAACCTTGCTCTAGATAATTTTCAGTTCTTAGGCCCCTTTCACACTGGGGCGGTAGGGGGCGTCGGCGGTAAAACAGCGCTATTTTTATACTTTCTTTTAGATATCTTGTGTGACCTTCAGGTGGGGTTCACACTATTGCCAATTGGATGCGGATTTCTCTGCATACCAGGAGATTGTGACCATCTCTCTATGGAGCCGGTGCGAATTGCACAGGAGTCCTGTGCATTTTTTGGTCAGTTTCAGGTCCGAATTCAGCCAAAAATTAGGGTTGAAATCGGACCTGAAACAGTGAACGGAGATTCCCCGGACTTCTGCAGTCCGGGCTTTCACACTGAACAAACAGTAGAGGTTGTTTAGGGGCGGTATGCAGGCGCTATTTTTAGCGCAATAACGCCTGCAAACCACCCCAGTGTGAAAGGGGCCTTAGTGGGGTCTCAATGATTTCTTTAAAGGAGATCTGTATTGGGAGAAGGATGTAGGCTGCCATTGGGGACCTGGATAAAGCATGTCTATCACGAGACCCTTAATCTCTGTCTTTACAAGTCATTGACTGAAAATGCCTATGCTTTGCTGGTCAGAATGACCTGGTAATTGCCTGTGACTGGAAGCTCCTGAAGATATGTGCATATCTAGGCACTTGCATTTCATCCCTGCCTTTTATTCATATCTACATCGGTCCCCATTCCTGCACCCTTTTTCTTTTGTTAGGCGATTTCACATAAGCATGCAGAAATGTATGCTGATGTAAACTTTAGGGAAACGGGGGAGGGGTCCACTTTAACCACTTCAGCTCCGCAATATTTACCCCCTTCCTGACCAGGCCATTTTTTGCAACATGGCACTACATTACTTTAACAGATAATTGCGCCGTCATGCGACACTGTACACAAATAATATTGATGTCCTTTTTTCCCACAAATAGAGGCTTTTTTTTGGTGGTATTTGATCACCTCTGCGCTTTTTATTTTTTACGCTATAAACAAAAGAACGGCAATTTGGAAAAATAAACAAAAATAAACAATATTTTTTTACTTTATGCTATAAAACATATCCAATAATTTTTTTTTTTAATCGAATTTCTTCATAAATTTAGACCAATATCTATTCTGCTACATATTTTTGGTAAAAAAAATCCCAGTGAGCATATATTGATTGGTGTGCACAAAAGTTAAAGCGTCTACAAACTATGGGATATATTTATGGAATTTTTATTTTTTTCTACTAGCAATGGCGGCTATTGGCGACTTATAGCAGGATTGCGATATTGCAGCGGACAAATTGGACACTGACACTTTTGGGGACCACTGACATTATTACAGTGATCAGTGCTAAAAATATGCACTGTCACTGTACTAATGACACTGGCTGGGAAGGGGTTAACATCAGGGGTGATCAAAGGGTTAACTGTGTGCGCAGCTGGCGGTTTACTACTGTGGGGAAGGTGCTTTTATTAGAGGAAGGAATAGATCTGTGTCTGTGCTTTGCAGGAACAGAGAATCAATGCCTTCCTTACTGACAGAACGGCGATCTGCCTTGTTTACATAGGCAAATCGCCGTTCTGCCCATACACAGAACAATTAGCAGGTGCTGGGAGACATCGGGTCTGGGGAACCTGCTGATCAGCTCCCGCTGTGTAGAATCACAGTGGGAGCAAGCCGCTGCACATTCACACCTTATACCTGGAAGTGCAGGATCACATAGATATATAGAGATAGAGATATATATATATATCTATATATATAGATATATATATATCTATATATATCTATATATATAGAGAGAGAGATAGAGAATATATATATATATATATATAGAGATAGAGATTATATATATATATATATATATATATATATATATATATATATATATATATATATATATAATATATATATATGAGAGAGAGAGAGAGAGATATATCTATCAATATATATATGTGTGTGTGTGTAACGCTATCGGTAACCAGTCCTGGCACATTTGGCTCTACTGGTGCCCAATAGTGATAAATGTCCCAGGCACATTCCTTCTCAGGGTGAAAGTCCTTTTCTTGGGTGGTGGTGGATTGAGGGCGCCAGTCACTTTGAATACATATTAGATGTTTTAATAATGCACGTGCATGAAGAGTGGGAAGGAGGGTGGAGGGAACACAGGATACCTGAGGGTTCCATTTACAATACACAGTCTCTGGTCTTCTCACTAATATCAATCCTTCTGTAACAGAACTCTGCTGGATGGAATACATCTCATAATTGTGGCTCCTTGCCAACTGAGGTTTCTGTGTATTCTCAGTCTTATGCCCTGTACACACGGTCGGATTTTCCGACGGAAAAAGTGCGATCGGATTGTGTTGTCGGAAATTCGTGTGTGGGCTCCATCGTACTTTTTCTGTCGGAATTTCCGACGCACAAAGTTTGAGAGCAGGATATAAAATTTTCCGACAACAAAATCCGATCGGTTGAATTCCGATCGTGTGTACACAAATCCGATGCACAAAGTGCCACGCATGCTCAGAATAAATTAAGAGATGAAAGCTATTGGCTACTGCCCTGTTTATAGTCCCGACATACGTGTTTTACGTCACCGCGCTCAGAACGATCGGATTTTCCGACAACTTTGTGCGACCGTGTGTATGCAAGACAAGTTTGAGCCAAACATCCGTCGGAAAAAATCCATGGATTTTGATGTCGGAATGTCCGATCAATGTCTGATCGTGTGTGCAGGGCATTAGGATACAAGGCAGGACAGCAGTAGGAAGATTCATGTGGTGCTTCCCAGCTCGGTCGGTCATTCACCATCCCTGTGGTAGGACAACCGCAGCTTTGCTTCCCCAGACAGCCAGTAGCACTTCATCTCAGCCAGCAGCTTAGGGACACCTCCCATGACAGGAGATCCCTCAACACTCCATACCTCCTAGGCCCTGAGGCCTAGATAAGTGGATCACACAGACATCCTCTCAAGGGAAATTCCTGGAGGGAAAGAGAAACAGCAGGAAGTGACTCAGATATTTAATAGCTTTCCCACAGCAAGCTTCCCAGCCCTGCTGGAGAACACTCACACAGCATGTGACTGAGAATGATCTCTGGACACTAAAGCCTCGTACACACGATCGGATTGTTGGCCAACAAAACCTCGGACATTTGTCCGAAGGGCATTGGCCCAAACTTGTCTTGCATACAAACAGCAAGGAATTGTCGGCCAACAAACACGACCGCAGTGAGGTACTACATTGTTTTTCATCTCTTTAGCGCCACGCTTTGGGCTACTTCTAATTTCGTGTTAGTAGACGTTTGGTGAGTGTTGATTTGTGCTTTGAATTTCACGCTTTTCAGTTTGTTTCTGAACGGCCGTTCGTCAACCAGCCATGTTGCTGAATCGGAGGAGATGACGTGTTATTTATTATTGGCCGTGTAGTTATTTTCTTTGACATTATTTTTTGGTTGAATAATGATATATGGTATTTTTGGATGCATAGAATGCACTTTTTGGTTAAGTTCTATTGGCAGATAGCATGTTTAATTTTATTGGTTTTCTTTTTTTAATGCACAATAAAAAAATTGTGGAGAATAATACTTGGCTATGTGTTTTACTTCAAATGACAGTTTGGGAGTAGGCAGTTCCATTTTTGTGTAAAATTGACAAGGGACACCAACATAGTTGTATCTTTGATCTTAAAAACTACAGGATAATGGTGTTGTGGTAACTTGCCCACATAAAAAAAAAGCATAATAATATTATTCTTGATATCACTAGAAAAAAAAAGCCTTTGAAAAGACCGACCACTTCTGGCTCGTCCTTCCTTCCGAGCATGCGTGTTTGTACTTTGGACTTTTGTCCGACGGACTTGTGTACACACGCTCGGAAAATCCGACAACAAACATTTGTCTGCGGAAAATTTTAAAACCTGCCATCCAACATTTGTCCACAGATAATCTGACAACAGTTGGCGGAAAATCTGACCGTGTGTACGCTCCATCGGACAACAGCCAACATTGTCCCCATGTTGATGGGGACAAGATCCTCTTCCCGACAACCATGAGCGGTGGTTGTGGGGGTCTGCGGGCGGGGGGGATTATCAGAATCTGGAAGGGGTCCCCCAGATCCTGGCCCCCTCCCCCATGTGAATGAGTATGGGGTACATTGTGCCCCTACCCATTCACCAAAAAAAAGTATAGGGTTACAAAAAAGAGACGGTTTTGGAAAATAATTTATTAAAAAAGAAGAATGTCCCGTCATAGCTCCATGTCTTCTTCCTCTGGTCCTTCTTCCACCGCGTCTTCTTCCTCTGGTCCTTCTTCCTCCACTTCTTCTTCCTCCACTTCTTCCTCCGCTTCTTCTTCCTCCACTTCTTCTTCCTCCGCTTCTTCTTCCTCCGCTTCTTCTTCCTCCGCTTCTTCTTCCTCCACTTCTTCCTCCGCTTCTTCTTCCTCCGCTTCTTCTTCCTCCGCTTCTTCTTCCTCCGCTTCTTCTTCCTCCGCTTCTTCTTCCTCCGCTTCCGCCCAATTGTCATTCAAAATGTGACATGGCTGAAAGCTGAAAATTGGCCTGGGCAGGAAGGGGGTAAATGTGCCCATTAGGTAACTGGTTAACATTGCAGTCTATGGCACTCAGTAGTGCAGAAACTTTTTCTTTTAAGATGCAGCAATGAAGATGGCACCCATAAAAATAAATGTGTTTTGACTTGTAATGCGACTTTCTGTGTGCACATCGCAGCGAGTTGCGTGAGAAGTGCGCACCAGGGCTAAGCCAGCCAAACACGACTCATTGAAGTGAATGAAGAAGTGGGGCAAACGCAATGTGTTGGTGCTGGAATTAAGGGGTTAAAAAAGGCGGTGAAGAAGGGGCACCATGTTGCCTCCTCGCTGCCTGTCAAATGCATTTGAAAAGCGGTCCGAATGCAGATCGCTTTTCATAGTCTCAGTGGTTTTGACAAAAGTCTATCAGTGTCCATTTTATTTCACATTACAGACTCCTTCTCACCCCACCAACAACAAAGGCGGGAAAATGATTATCTCCATTTCCAGTCATCATTATTTCCCCTCAGCGCGCTGCCTGCTGTCAGTTGCTTTTTTACCACTAGATGTCAGCAGAGCGCAGCCCCCATCCCCTGTAATGACTCCTATTATGGGATTGATGTGGTGGGCGTGTCTCTGTGTGATGTACATCGTGTAGGAATCCATCACTCTCCGTCCTTCACCCCGCCCACCGCTCAGGGGTTGCTATGGTGACAGTTTCCCCCTCTCATAAAGTAGCCCCTCACTTGTTGCTATGGAAACACCGCAATTCTCCCCCTCTGATCTCCCCCTGAAGAGATTCCCGGCTCTCGCGGTACCTCCCCTGCCAGCTCCGGACACCGGCCGCACAAAGGGACCGGACACTGGAGGGGAGGCACTGACACTGTGAGTATACCGACACCACCACACTTCCCTCCCCGGAGTCCCGACACCACTGTGACACCATTCACACCTTCCACCGTCCACAGCTCTGTATACAAGGCAGGGGAGCGACCCCAGACCTGCACCCCCCTCCTCTCCTCCATTACCAGACACACTATTATTATTATCAGAGGAAACCCCAGCCCTGTGTACATCCAATACACCACAATACACAGCCTGGGGGACTACAAGTCCCAGCATTCACCACAATACACAGTCTGGGGGACTACAAGTCCCAGCATTCACCACAATACACAGTCTGGGGGACTACAAGTCTCAGCATTCACCACAATACACAGCCTGGGGGACTACAAGTCCCAGCATTCACCACAATACACAGTCTGGGGGACTACAAGTCCCAGCATTCACCACAATACACAGCCTGGGGTCACGGGGGACTACAAGTCCCAGCATTCACCATAATACACAGCCTGGGGTCACGGGGGACTACAAGTCCCAGCATTCACCATAATACACAGTCTGGGGTCACGGGGGACTACAAGTCCCAGCATTCACCATAATACACAGCCTGGGGTCACGGGGGACTACAAGTCCCAGCATTCACCATAATACACAGTCTGGGGTCACGGGGGACTACAAGTCCCAGCATTCACCATGATACACAGTCTGGCTTCGTGGGGGACTACAAGTCCCAGCGTTCACCACAGTACACAGTCTGGGGTTGCGGGAGACTACAAGTCCCAGTATTCACAATACACAGCCTGGGGTCACGGGGGACTACAAGTCCCAGCATTCACCATAATACACAGTCTGGGGTCACGGGGGACTACAAGTCCCAGCATTCACCACAATACACAGTCTGGGGGACTACAAGTCTCAGCATTCACCACAATACACAGCCTGGGGGACTACAAGTCCCAGCATTCACCACAATACACAGTCTGGGGGACTACAAGTCCCAGCATTCACCACAATACACAGTCTGGGGTCACGGGGGACTACAAGTCCCAGCATTCACCATAATACACAGCCTGGGGTCACGGGGGACTACAAGTCCCAGCATTCACCATAATACACAGCCTGAGGTCACGGGGGACTACAAGTCCCAGCATTCACCATAATACACAGTCTGGGGTCACGGGGGACTACAAGTCCCAGCATTCACCATAATACACAGTCTGGGGTCACGGGGGACTACAAGTCCCAGCATTCACCATAATACACAGCCTGGGGTCACGGGGGACTACAAGTCCCAGCATTCACCATAATACACAGTCTGGGGTCACGGGGGACTACAAGTCCCAGCATTCACCATGATACACAGTCTGGCTTCGTGGGGGACTACAAGTCCCAGCGTTCACCACAGTACACAGTCTGGGGTTGCGGGAGACTACAAGTCCCAGTATTCACCACAATACACAGCCTGGGGTCACGGGGGACTACAAGTCCCAGCATTCACCATAATACACAGTCTGGGGTCACGGGGGACTACAAGTCCCAGCATTCACCACAATACACAGTCTGGGGGACTACAAGTCTCAGCATTCACCACAATACACAGCCTGGGGGACTACAAGTCCCAGCATTCACCACAATACACAGTCTGGGGGACTACAAGTCCCAGCATTCACCACAATACACAGTCTGGGGTCACGGGGGACTACAAGTCCCAGCATTCACCATAATACACAGCCTGGGGTCACGGGGGATTACAAGTCCCAGCATTCACCATAATACACAGCCTGAGGTCACGGGGGACTACAAGTCCCAGCATTCACCATAATACACAGTCTGGGGTCACGGGGGACTACAAGTCCCAGCATTCACCATAATACACAGTCTGGGGTCACGGGGGACTACAAGTCCCAGCATTCACCATGATACACAGTCTGGCTTCGTGGGGGACTACAAGTCCCAGCGTTCACCACAGTACACAGTCTGGGGTTGCGGGAGACTACAAGTCCCAGTATTCACCACAATACACAGCCTGGGGTCACGGGGGACTACAAGTCCCAGCATTCACCATAATACACAGTCTGGGGTCACGGGGGACTACAAGTCCCAGCATTCACCACAATACACAGTCTGGGGGACTACAAGTCTCAGCATTCACCACAATACACAGCCTGGGGGACTACAAGTCCCAGCATTCACCACAATACACAGTCTGGGGGACTACAAGTCCCAGCATTCACCACAATACACAGTCTGGGGTCACGGGGGACTACAAGTCCCAGCATTCACCATAATACACAGCCTGGGGTCACGGGGGATTACAAGTCCCAGCATTCACCATAATACACAGCCTGAGGTCACGGGGGACTACAAGTCCCAGCATTCACCATAATACACAGTCTGGGGTCACGGGGGACTACAAGTCCCAGCATTCACCATAATACACAGTCTGGGGTCACGGGGGACTACAAGTCCCAGCATTCACCATAATACACAGCCTGGGGTCACGGGGGACTACAAGTCCCAGCATTCACCATAATACACAGTCTGGGGTCACGGGGGACTACAAGTCCCAGCATTCACCATGATACACAGTCTGGCTTCGTGGGGGACTACAAGTCCCAGCGTTCACCACAGTACACAGTCTGGGGTTGCGGGAGACTACAAGTCCCAGTATTCACCACAATACACAGCCTGGGGTCACGGGGGACTACAAGTCCCAGCATTCACCATAATACACAGTCTGGGGTCACGGGGGACTACAAGTCCCAGCATTCACCACAATACACAGTCTGGGGGACTACAAGTCTCAGCATTCACCACAATACACAGCCTGGGGGACTACAAGTCCCAGCATTCACCACAATACACAGTCTGGGGGACTACAAGTCCCAGCATTCACCACAATACACAGTCTGGGGTCACGGGGGACTACAAGTCCCAGCATTCACCATAATACACAGCCTGGGGTCACGGGGGACTACAAGTCCCAGCATTCACCATAATACACAGCCTGAGGTCACGGGGGACTACAAGTCCCAGCATTCACCATAATACACAGTCTGGGGTCACGGGGGACTACAAGTCCCAGCATTCACCATAATACACAGTCTGGGGTCACGGGGGACTACAAGTCCCAGCATTCACCATAATACACAGCCTGGGGTCACGGGGGACTACAAGTCCCAGCATTCACCATAATACACAGCCTGGGGTCACAGGTGACTACAAGTCCCAGCATTCACCACAATACACAGTCTGGGGTCACGGGGGACTACAAGTCCCAGCATTCACCATGATACACAGTCTGGCTTCGTGGGGGACTACAAGTCCCAGCGTTCACCACAGTACACAGTCTGGGGTTGCGGGAGACTACAAGTCCCAGCATTCACCACAATACACAGCCTGGGGTCGTGGGGACTACAAGTCCCAGCATTAACTGCAATACACAGCCTGGGGTCGTGGGGACTACAAGTCCCAGCATTTACCATAATACACAGTCTGGGGTCGTGGAGACTACAAGTCCCAGCATTCACTGCAAGCTGTATGGATCAATAAATAATGATACATCATCCTCATCATCATTTCTTATACTCTATATGTCATCATAAATACACCAGTGAGTAATGGAGCAATAAGCAATTATAATAACAAATATATAGTAACCAACAATAAATATATAATGGCAATAAAAATAATAAATATATAGTAATAGTAAATATATATATATATATATATATATATATATATATATATATATATATATATATATATATATATATATATATATAATATACTAATAGTGACAACAACTAAATATATAGAAGCCAAAATAAATATATAATACTAGTAACAAACAATAAATATAGAATAATAGTAACTAACAATAAATATATAGTAACCAAAAATAAATATATAATAATGGTAACAAACAACTCATATATAATAACCAATAAATAATAATAAATCTATAATAGCAATAAATAAAAAATATATAGTAATAGTAACAATAAATATATAGTACCCAATAATAAATATATAATAATAGTTATAAGTAATACATGTATAATAGCATTAACTAATAATAAATATATAATAATAGTAATAAATAATACATGTATAATATCAGTAACTAATAATAAATGTATAGTAATAGTAATAAATATATAATAGCAATAACTAACAATACATTTATAGTAATAGTAAACAATAATAAATATATAGTAACTGATAATAAATATATAATACATTAACAAATAATAAATGTATAAGAGCAATAACTAATAAAAATTATATAATAATAGTAACAAATAATAAATATATAATAGCGATAATTAATAATAAATATATAGTAATGGGAATAAATAATACATTTATAGTAAGCAATATAGTAAATATATAATAGTGATAAATAATAATAAATGTATAGCAGTGGGAACAAATAATACATTTATAGTAACCAATAATAAATACAGAGTAATGGGAATAAATAATAAATGTATTATAGCAATAACTAATAATAAACATATAGCAATAGTAAAAAATAATACATATATATTAATAGTAACAATAAATATATAGAAACCAGTAATAAATATACAATAATAGCAAAAAATGATAAATATATATCAGGGGTCTCCAAACTTTCTAAACAAAGGGCCAGTCTACTGTCCTTTAAATTTTAGGGGGGTCGGACTGTAGCCAGTTGGAGAAGAAAATGTCCTGGTGTCAGTGGGAGGAATAGTGCCCCATCATTGGTGTTAGTGAGAGGAATAGTGTCCCATTGTCAGTGTAATTGGCAGGAACTATGCCCCACTCTTGCTGAAAGTGGGGGGAAATAATGCCCCAAGGGGCAGATAAAAGCAAGCAGTCAGGCTGAATCCCCCCCCCCCCTCTCATACCACAGTTTGGAGACCACTGATATACAGTATAGTAACCAATAATACACATATCATAATAGTAACAAATAATATATGGCCTCAGTAACAAATAAAAAATATATAAAATCAGTAACACATAGTATATATAATAATAATAGTATATATATACAGCAGTACATGGGATCTATTTATAACAATTTCCATTCTCCATGCCATGTGTACATTCATACATCCTTTGCCTTACACAACCTGTGGCTTGCCAGCTTGTCGGGAATTATAAGTCCCAGTATTCACTGGTTAGTTGGTGTGTGTAAGGTGCTAAACAATGATACATATTGATTGATATTAATTTCTTTAATATGTAATTATATATACTGCTGTGAATGTAGTCACAGTAACCAATAAATAATAATATATAATAACAGCAACAAATAGTAAATGTAATAACTGTAAACAGACAGCAGTATATAAAGATATATAACAATCACATTATATTCATAGTGTGAAGCACTGTAAGATATACATATACAGTATCTCTCAAAAGTGAGTACACCCCTCACATTTTTGTCAATATTTTATTCTATCTTTTCATGTGACAACACTGAAGAAATGACACTTTGCTACAATGTAAAGTAGTGAGTGTACAGCTTGTATAACAGTGTAAATTTACTGTCCCCTCAAAAAAAACTCAACACACAGCCATTAATGTCTAAACAGCTGGCAACAAAAGTGAGTACACCCCTAAGTAAAAATGTCCAAATTGGGCCCAATTAGCCATTTTCCCTCCCCGGTGTCATGTGACTCGTTAGTGTTACAAGGTCTCAGGTGTGAATGGGGAGCAGGTGTATTACATTTGGTGTTATCGCTCTCACTCTCTCATACTGGTCACTGGACGTTCAACATGGCACCTCATGGCAAAAAACTCTCTGAGGATCTTAAATAAAGAATTGTTGATCTACATAAAGATGGCCTAGGCTATAACAAAATTGCCAGGACCCTGAAACTGAGCTGCAGCACGGTGGTCAAGACCATACAGCGATTTAACAGGACAGATTCCACTCAGAACAGGCCTCGCCATGGTTGAACAAAGAAGTTGAGTGCATGTGCTCAGCGTCATATCCAGAGGTTGTCTTTGGGAAATAGACGTATGAGTGCTGCCAGCATTGCTGCAGAGGTTGAAGGGATTGGGGGTCAGCCTGTCAGTGCTCAGACCATATGCCGCACACTGCATCAAATTGGTCTGCATGGCTGTCATCCCAGAAGGAAGCCTCTTCTACAGATGATTCACAAAAAAGCCTGCAAAGGACATGGATTACTGGAACCATGTCCTGTGGTCTGATGAGACCAAGATAAACTTATTTGGTTCAGATAGTGTCAAGCATGTGTGGCGGCAACCAGGTGAGGAGTACAAAGACAAGTGTGTCTTTGTCTACAGTCAAGCATGGTGGTGGGAGTGTCATGGTCTGGGGCTGCATGAGTGCTGCTGGCACTGGGGAGCTACAGTTCATTGAGGGAACCATGAATGCCAACATGTACTGTGACATACTGAAGCAGAGCATGGTCCCTCCCTTCGGAGACTGGGCCGCAGGGCAGTATTCCAACATGATAATGACCCCAAACACACCTCTAAGATGACCACTGCCTTGCTACAGAAGCTGAGGGTAAAGGTGATGGACTGGCCAAGCATGTCTCCAGACCTAAATACTATTGATCATCTGTGGGGCATCCTCAAATGGAAGGTGGAGGAGCGCAAGGTCTCTAACATCCACCAGCTCTGTGATGTCATCATGGAGGAGTGGAAGAGGACTCCAGGGGCAACCTGTGAAGCTCTGGTGAACTCCATGACCAAGAGGGTTAAGGTAGTGCTGGAAAATAATGGTGGCCACACAAAATATTGACACTTTGGACCCAATTTGCACATTGGTGTACTCACTTTTTTGGCAGCTGTTTAGACATTAATGGCTGTGTGTTGAGTTATTTTGAGGGGACAGCAAATTTACACTGTTATACAAGCTGTACACTCACTACTTTACATTGTAGCAAAGTGTCATTTCTTCAGTGTTGTCACATGAAAAGATATAATAAAATATTTACAAAAATGTGAGGGGTGTACTCACTTTTGTGAGATACTGTAATATATTGTATAAGATATCTTCCCCCATGAGAATAGGCTGTGACAGGTACTCTTAATGGAGACCCCAGATCTGTCCTCTGCCCAAGATTGGTTTGGCCTGTAGTTCAGAAGGCAGGCTCTGTGAAATGTATGACAGAAGCAGTGCATATTTACTGGGCATAGGGAATATGTGTATTGTACTGTATATATATATATATATATATATATATATATATATGTATATAAATATATAAGGTTGGCGTGTATATAGCATAATAAATAATGATATATGATATATAATTATAGTTATAATAACAAACCCCATTCTCCAAACCGTGTCTACATTTTCTAACCAACAGTGTCTGCTTTACACAACCTGTGGCTTTTCAGGCAAAAGGGAACTACAGATCTCAGCATTCACTGGTTGGTTGGTGTGTATGTAAGAAGGACTTAGGCTGGCCATATATTAAACAATTTTCCTGTGCAATTTTCCTTTAGATTTACCAAAAACATATAATATGGGGTCAGACCTAAACACTTCCAAATTGTATGCAATCAGGCAGGCCCTTACATTACATAGGTGAAGGTAAATCTAAAGCAAATTGAATAAGAAAATTGTATAATGTAAGGCCAGCCTTATGCCCCGTACACACGATCGGAAATTCTGACAACAAAATCCATTGATTTTTTCAGACGGATGTTGGCTCAAACTTGTCTTGCATACACACGGTCACACAAAGTTGGTCAGAAATTCCGAACGTCAAGAACGCGGTGACGTACAACACGTACGACGAGCCGAGAAAAATTAAGTTGAATAGCCAGTGCTGCTCTTCTGCTTGATTCTAAGCATGCGTGGCACTTTGTGTGTCAGAATTGTGTACACACGATCGGAATTTAGGCGAATGGATTTAGTTGTCGGAAAATTTTAGAGCCAGGTCTCAAACTTTGTGTGTCTGAAATTCTGATGGAAAAAGTCCGATGGAGCCTACACACGGTCGGAATTTCCGACAACAAGCTCCGATCACACATTTTCTGTCGGAACGTCCGACCGTGTGTACAGGGCATTAGAAGGAGAAAATTGGACATTTATTTGGAAACTGAAACCAAAAGTCATGGAAGGATCCCACAATGCCCACACATGTGCTTTTTGTTGACATGATAAAAGATGGACATTGGGTGGTGATGCTCTTTTTTTACACAGTAACATAATGATGTAGTCCAGGGGGGTCTCCAAACCTTCTAAACAAAGGGCCAGTTTACTGTACTTCAGAATTTAGGGGGGCCGAGTTGAGGTAGCAAATTGTCCTGTTTGCAGTGAGAGCAAAAAATGCCTTTTCTTTGGTGCCATTGGGAGGAATAATTCCTCATCATTGGTGTCAGTGGAAGGAATAGTGTCCTATTGTTGGTGTCAGTGGGAGGAATAGTGTCAGGTCTGCCAGTAGGAGTAGAAAATGCTCTGGGAATTATGCCCCATTGTTGGTGTCAGTGGATTGAATAGTGCCCCATTCTTGGTGTCAGTGGATTACATAGTGCACCAATGTTGGTATCAGTGGATTGAATAGTGCCCCATTGTTGGTGTCAGCGGATTGAATAGTGTCCCATTGTTGGTGTCAGTGGATTGAATAGTGTCCCATTGTTGGTGTCAGTGGATTGAATAGTGCCCCATTCTTGGTGTCAGTGGATTACATGGTGCACCAATGTTGGTATCAGTGGATTGAATAGTGCCCCATTGTTGGTATCAGTGGATTGAATAGTGCCCCATTGTTGGTGTCAGTGGATTGAATAGTGTCCCATTGTTGGTGTCAGTGGATTGAATAGTGTCCCATTGTTGGTGTCAGTGGATTGAATAGTGCCCCATTGTTGGTGTCAGTGGATTGAATAGTGTCCCATTGTTGGTGTCAGTGGATTGAATAGTGCCCCATTGTTGGTGTCAGTGGATTGAATAGTGTCCCATTGTTGGTGTCAGTGGATTGAATAGTGCCCCATTGTTGGTGTCAGTGGATTGAATAGTGCCCCATTGTTGGTGTCAGTGGATTGAAAAGTGTCCCAAGGGCTGGACAAAGGCAAACAAAGGGCTGCAGTTTGGAGACCACTGATGTAGACTAGACAAGGTGCATTTAAAAACTGATTGGCTGCGCTCTAGCTGACAATGTTTTTTGTTTCAAACACTTTGTATTAATCCCCCCAACATGTTTTTCAGATCTGGGGGGGGTGAGGCAGCATTACAATGTCAGTGTATACTAGTCGGTGCAATTTGCGCACAGTCCCTGTAGTTTTCAGATTTGGCCACTCAACCCAAATTAGTTTTTAGGGTTATAATGGTCGTCCATTCATAGTAAGTGACCACTTTTTTGTCAGCACAACCATAGTGGACTCCAGAGGAATATATAACGGATGTTACCTGGGGAGTGGCATCCTGCTGTCTTGGAGTGTGAGAACAGGTTAATAATTGTCACCACTAGAACATAACATGTACATGTAACATATTTCAGGTTATTGGAGGTGGACCCTTCATTCATCTGCCTGTCCTCCATACATAGACCGTCTTTCATTCATGGAAGCCACTGTACAGCTTATATGAATGCGGGAGGGGACAGGCATAGCACTCTTGGCAGTCCAAATGACAAGTCCTTTGGCTCCTATTAACCCCAGTAGCACTGGAATTTTGATTGTAGCTTTGGGCACTGGGGGGGGGGGAGAGGAGTCAGAAAACAGAGCATTTCAACTAAAACCACAGCCAGCAGCACAAGAGACACTTCTCATAAGTTGTAAGTGCAGTCCCTTGTGCTGATCTTTTTTTTAAAATTTTGGATAGAGTAAGGTAGGTACCCTCTGGTAGTGTGTCCCATCAGAGAGATTTCCCACCACTTCATGTCCCATAGCCACAACTGGAAGTGAGAGGAAATCCTTTCAAAATGAGGGAAATCCCTTTTTGGTACCATAATTAGTGTCCCCATTGAGAGATTTCCCCTCTATTCCTGTTCTTGGGATTTTCTTTTAATTTGGAGAGAATGGTCAACAGAACAAATAGGGGATGGGGACACAGACCCTAATAAAAGCCTGACAGGTGTTCCAAACCCTCTTCACTCTATATCTAAAGCGAACAAAAATAAAAGTGAGCAGGCTGGCTTTTATAGCAGAAAGGACATGTGCATGCACAACTCTGCTTTTAGTGCTGGGCCGATGTCACGTACCTGGTAGGTTTTGAGCCTGAAGTGCAGAGAAAGACCTCCCTTACAGCTCCCACTCCCATTCCCCTGGAATGGAGACAGAGGGCCAGGAGTGAGGAGTGGTATAGGTGCCTGGCAGGATCAACAGTCTTTGGAGTTCAGTAGTGGTGGCACCCTCTGGAATCTGAAGCCAAAGAGGAGACTGAAGACAGAGACTGGAATGCAGAAAGGACCCAGAACCCAGCAGGTAAGAGCCTGGAATGCTGGACTGAAACAGACAGCAGATAGGAGCCTGGAACACTGGACTGGAACCGGGAACAAGCAGCAGGTAGTAGACTGGAACGCTGGACTGGAACAGACAGCAGGTAGGAGCCTGGAACGCTGGACTGGAACCAGGAACAAGCAGCAGGTAGTAGACTGGAACGCTGGACTGGAACAGACAGCAGGTAGGAGCCTGGAACGCTGGACTGGAACAGACAGCAGGTAGGAGCCTGGGACGCTGGACTGGAACAGACAGCAGGTAGGAGCCTGGAACGCTGGACTGGAACAGACAGCAGGTAGGAGCCTGGAACGCTGGACTGGAACAGACAGCAGGTAGGAGCCTGGAACGCTGGACTGGAACAGACAGCAGGTAGGAGCCTGGAACGCTGGACTGGAACCAGGAACAAGCAGCAAGTAGTAGACTGGATGCTGGTATGCACAGCAGGAGGGTCAACAAGCCGGTGGTCGGTATCGGTCGGACAGCAGAGGTACCAGGGATAATACAGAGGGATGGTCAGGCAAGCCAAGAGGGTCTGGTGCAGGCGGATAGCAGGATGGTCGAACAGAAAGCCGGGTCAGATAGCAGGATACTCAGATCAGATCAGATTACACACACGGAACGCTGTAGAGCAGACAGCGGGGATGTTGTGTGATAGACCGGTTTAAATAGCCCGCCTGACACCAGCGGGAGTGCGCGCGCGCGTGCCCGTGTGTGACCGCACCCATGAACGCGCGCACATGCGCAGTGGGACCCGTGGCCGTGTTCCCGTGCGCTTGGATCGCCGGTTACTGGCAGGATCTTCATGACAGCCGAACTCTGTGTGCCGGCAGTGCTCCTGCGCATGCACAGGAACAATGTCATTGGGCACCAGCCGAGGAAGATGGCTGAAAACGGCACACAGAAGAAGATGGGACCATTAGAAAGGTATTAACCCCTTTAGTTCCGCTTTAAATTAAAACAAAAAAAAAACAGTTATTTATAAACCTAGCTAATATTTGGATACTGATTGAAGCTTGGTACAATATTGGGTATGCTGGCAGCAAGATCCTGCTTAAAAAATGCCCTGTACACGGTACCCATACAAAGTTTGAGCAACCTTTATATGTTCCTAGCAGAGAAGCTACCTAGAGTCCTCCATTGGTAGGATACAGGCAACTTCTCAAGGAACTTGCCTAGCATCTTCTGTTGCTAGGGTGCAGGCAACTTCAAAGAACTTGCCTAGAATCCTCAGTTGCCAGGACGCAGGTGGCTTCACAAGAAACTTGCCTGACATCCTGCGTTTCTAGGGCACAGGCAGCTTCCCAAGGAACCTGCCTAGCATTTTTGTTTCTAAGGTGCAGACAGCTTCTCAAGGAACTTACCTAGCATCCTCAGTTGTTAGGATGCAGGTGGCTTCGCAAGGAATTTGCCTGGCATCCTTCATTGCTAGGGTGCAAGAAGCTTCCCAAGGAACCCGCCTGGCATTTTTCATTTCTAGGGTGCAGGCGGCTTCTCAAAGGAACTTACCCAGCATCCTCATTTGCTAGGATGCAGGTGGAATTACAAGAAACTTGCTCAGCATCCTCAATTTCTAGGACACAGGCAGCTTCCCAAGAAACTTGCCTAGCATCCTCCATTGCTAGAATGCAGGCAGTTGCTAGGATGCAGGTGGCTTCACAAGAAACTTGCCTGGTATCCTTCATTGCTAGGGTGCAGGCAGCTTCCCAAGGAACCTGCCTAGCATTTTTCATTGCTGGGCTGTAGGCAGCTTCTCAAGAAACTTACCTAACATCCTCAGTTGCTAGGAGGCAGGTGGCATCACAAGAAACTTGCTCAGCATCCTCCATTTCTAGGACACAGGCAACTTCCCAAGAAACTGGCCTAGAATTCTCCATTGCTAAAACGCAAGCAACTTTTCATGTAATTTTCCAGCGTTCTCCATTGCTAGGATGCAGGCAACTTCTCAAGGAACTTGCCTAGCATCCTCTGTTGCTAGGATGCATTCAGCTTCTGAAGGAACCCGCCTAGTGTCCTTCTGTGGCTAAGATGCAGGCGGCTCTTGTACTCCAGTACATGTACACTGTACACAGGTAAACATTAGCACAAATACATACAGCATAAAATACAGTGCGTACCTCAGTTGCAATTTTTTCAGGTTTTTTTTTTTCTTTTATAGAACTGAATGCAGCAAGAATTCTGATCTTTACACAGCTATGTGCATGGGCCCATAGAAAACAATAAACCTGGGTTCAGCCCTGTATAAAGAAAATTTTACTAATAAAAATGCAGTTTTTCACAGCTGTGTGCATGAGCCCTTATCTGTAAAGTACATACACACTGTTATTATCAGCAAAATAGATCTGATTGTCTTCATCTGCCCAATTATCAGAGTGTAAGATGAAGTATCTGCTTGCATATGACTTCTATTATATCTTCACAATGAAGAACACAGCCTGCTGACCTCTGCCGTGTCCTCTGCGCCTTTCTAGTGGAATCTCTAATGACTGCATTCTGCTAGAAAAGTCCAGCACTTCTTTAGTGACCAGTTCCCAGCTACTCATGTGGAACTCTCTGTTCCGCTGCGTCTTGATGTTTATGTTTGTTAATTATTTCTAGGTGAATTCTGTGCTGCTCTGACTTAGAACAATGGCAACGCCAGCAGCAGTCAACCCCAGCGGTGAGTACATATAACATTTCCTTCAAAGCTATCATTTACATAAATGTTGTTTTTTAACAGCCCAGAGATGTTGACAATGTAATGGCGAGCCTTCGTCATCACACTTGTGATAGTTTAGTAAATCTTGTGGTTTGGTAGACTGTGGGTGGTAGAGATTCTTGCAGTGAAGGGTGTTTACCGGAGCCGAGCAATGCTGGCATTTAGTAAATGAATGTTTTTCCAGGGATGTAGGATTTTCTATGATTTTATGGTGTGACCATAATAAACCATCTCAATACAGGTCATGTAGATCAAATGTTCTTGTAAAGTTCACAGAGAAAAAACTTGACAGACTTAAAACCTTTTTTTTAAAGTTTGGATAGAGTTGAAAAAGGGAATCGAACGCTCCATCGAATGTGGTGTTTTTTTTTTTGTTTTGTTTTTTTGCTGTGTTCCCAATGCGGAGATTCATCACTGCTTATTTTGATGACTACAACAAAAGGTAAACGGGAATCTTCCAATGTGTGCACGTGTTTCGGGGACAACTGTCTAAATTTGGCTATAGATGATTCAACTTTTTTTTTTTTGCCATTTAGTCAGCACAGGGCACACAGGAGTTCAATCGCTCAGCATAGCCTGCATTTACAGAACACCTCTCAGTGGATGCAAAGTAACCTCTCTTGATGTCACTGCCATGCCTCTCTACCTAATCCAGTCAAGGAATGCTTTTATTCATTGATAAAATGCAAAATGTTCTCTGAATGAGTCCGGTGCTGAGAGAGCGACCTCCTATGTTCACAATTCAGCAGTGCATCCGCTCGGCACGGGACCCAGAAGCTAACGATGATCACTGTATTAGTGATGCCTGCTACAGGGATCTCCAGCTTCCCTGGGGATCCCACACTTATCACAAATACATATTTACATTGGTAAAAGCTGGACCAATGTAACTGTTTAAAAACTGCTGTAGGTGAAATTCAGCTTTATGCAGATAGGTGAACTCTTTTAACTACCAAAGGATTTGTTGTTCTGTTTAGGCTACCTAAGAAACTTGGTATCCCTGTCAGATGGTACAGCCAGGTCTTGCTCCTATCTGTTAACTAAACTGATGTTAGGCCTTATTTAAATGGACTTCAGCTTGTATAAAAGCTTTTAGTAAAGTTCCAGCAACTTTTTTAACCACCTTCCGCCCCCACGCTATAGCTGAAAGATGGCTACAGCGTGGGCTCACATTTCTGGGAGGATGTCCGTTGGATGTCCTCCTGTGATCGTGCTTCCCACGTGCCCCCTGCGGCACGGATCTGTGATCGTTGTATGCTTCGGACACAGTTGATCACAGATTGGGGTAAAGAGCCAATCACAGCTGATCACAATGTAAACAGGATTTGTCGGTTATCGGCTATCCTTGCCTCACTCTGACAACACGTGAGGAGAGGAGAACCGATAACCAAAAAATCCTCAACATCTACACTGATAATCAGTGGCACTGATCATCAGTGTCCTGATGATCAGTGCAGCCCCAACAGTGCCCACCAGTGCTGCCAATGTGTGCCCATCAGTGATGCCTGTTAGTGCCCATCAGTGATGCATGTTAGTGCCCATCAGTGATGCATGTCAGTGCCCATCAGTGATGCTCATTAGTGCTGCCTATCAGGGCCCATCAGGACTGCCTAGCAGTGCCACATATCAGTGCAGCCTCATCAGTGTATCCTGAAAACAACGGAGAGTCATGAAGCGAACACCCAACAAGTAGTTGTAAAGGAGAACCAGCCGTGGTATCATTGATTAGAAAAAACTTTCATGAAATACAATACGTAGCAAAAAAGTGGCTAAGTTGGCCATTACCCCTCCAAACACCAATATTAAAATCAAAGTGGACAACGTTGTCACTGGTTGCATACCAGCAATGGCTCACTCAGCAAATTTGAAGCAAAGGGTGAGACAGGGCTAGATCACACAGGCAGGTGGATCAATGCCTTCATGTCCAAACCGGATTTAAATGGCATCTCAGACATTGAGTAAGGATCAAAATCGTCCTATGGATCCACCTGCACGTGGGTATGTAGTCAAGAGGTGAATAAGAGCTTACCTAATTCCCATACAATTGTAGACTGGACTGGTGTGATCATGAACTAGCATAGCACTCCTCTTGGTGAACAGGGGGACCAACGATCATCCTGCTCAATTTAGCAAATACTGGCCCTGCTGCATTGCATGGTAAAATGGCCATCAGCAGCAAGTTCATCAAGCCTATGTGGAATAGGCCTGTCTCACCCTTTGCTCCAAATTTGCTGAGTGAGCCATTGCTGGTATGCATGTGTATGAGTCTGGGCCCTGTTGTGTGTTTTATATAGAGTGACAACGTTATCCACTTTGATTTTAATATTGGTGTTTGGAGGGTGTATATATTGTATTTCAATAACGTTTTTTCTAATCAATGATACCGCGGCTGGTTCTTTTTTACAACTACTTGTTGGGTGTCCGCTCCATGACTCTCCGTTGTTTTGAGGATATACATGTCCAGTTGTTTCGGTACCCCACCATATTGGTGAGTCGGTGATTTGACCGCTAGAGGCGGGATTATTTAAAGTGTAACAATTTAGGGGAATGGTGCGCTGATTCCACCAGTGTAAATCAAATTAATAATGTGACAATAGACATATCATATATAACATAAATAATGCATGCGTGAACAAACAAAAAGTGATCAGTGATAAGTAATGAATAATTAGATGTAATTGTCCCACATAATAATAATAAATTTGAATCCTCCTTTAAACTTTGTGCTTCGTTAAGTGCCTCCTCACGGTAAACTTCAGTGATAAATACCACCACCAGGTGAATTGCCCGCTCACCTTAGGAAGCGACCCCACTGAGTCTAATCACGCCTTTTAGCTGGTATATCTTTAATGTTCCTGACGGGGAAAACGCCACTGCATCTTGGTCTCTTTAAGTCTCCTCCGATGAAATGGACAGACTATTTCTCTGGAGTGGCTCAGAGTAAAAAGAAAGCTGGTGGTACTGCCACAAAGCTCCTTATTCAGGTTCCTCCTGTTACTGGGTAACAAGTGTTCTGTCCCTGTATCCAAACTTTGCTTCTGTGTTGTCACCCTCTCTGGTCTGTGTATCAGAGAGGGCGACAACACAGAAGCAAAATTTGCAAGATCTGTGCTTGGAGAAATACTGTCACTTGGTGAAAAAATGCAACATGATACATTTTTTGTGTTTTTCTTTTTAAGCCCTCCTAAAAATATAAAATAAATACCTGCAAAGTAAAGGATTGCACTGCAGCCAGTTCCTCTGGTCTTCATTCTTTTGCAGAGTAGATGCAAAGCAGTGGCCTTTTTACATCTGATACACTTCTATGTGTGTTGAATGGCTGGTCCCCCACTGCAGGCCTTGGTTCCTTCCAACACATGTGCAATCCACCGGGCGGACTCTGCTTTGCTCAGCGGGGGATCACTCTGCTGATCCCCACTGAGCAGGCGGATGACAGGTCCATCCCTGCTCAGTGTGCAGAGACGGACCTGTCAGAACTCCACTGTCCTCTATAGGGAGATCGGATGAAAATGGACAGCTTGGATGGAAAATAGGGTCACCATCCATCTGGATTTCATGGACAGGATCGGATTGGATAGCAGCGGGTGTCAGCGGACACGTCACCGCTTACATCCGCCGCTCCATAAGAGTGAATGGAGTGTCCGATCAGGTCCGCCTGAAAAACTGACAGGCGGACCTGATCGAAAAGCCTGTGTGAAAGGGACCTACAGGACACAGTAGTCACATAGGGGGTCAGAAGATGGTACCACATCATGCATTAGGGTACACAGGCATCCCAAACTCCCAGGAGTGTCGAATGTGAAGATTATGGCTGTAGTTCTTGAACAGAGCAAAGACTGATAAAACTGGCACCGGGTATGGAGAGTATAAAGCTTTTTCTTTTGAAAGTGGTGCTGTGTTATATTTATTTAACTGTACACACTACTCTTCTACAAGCTAAAGCTTTTGTGAGCAAGCCTTTAAAGATGATGTAAACCATAATGGAATGACATTTAGTTTGCTAAAGCACTGTGTATAAACAGCTGCCATTTTGTTTTATATAAATTACCTGTTTTTGTCATCTCAGTGCTTATGATCCCTTCCAGCTTCTTTGCAGCCACTTCTTTACGTTCATGTGCGCCAGTGATGGCTGCATGGCTTTTCTCAGGGTAGTTTTCTGATGGTGGCAACAATGAACCATGAAAAACCACTTACAAACTTCTTTGAAGCCTGTTTGACAAGGTTACACCACAGAGGTACAACTGGAAGGCAGAGTAGTCGCCATAACAAGAATTGCAAAAAAAAAAAATAAAATAAAATCTCCAAAACCTCTTTTGCACAAAAAAAAAAAAAATCATCCCTCATAATGTTTTTCTCTTCTGTGCTCTTTTGTATAGATGCTCTATACTGTGTACTTCCTTGCTATTTCTCTAAAGCCAATAATAGATCTTAATGCTGGGAACCATGAACCATACACATATGGCAGCTGCACCCAGGCGTAAGAAGCAATCTCTGCAAAATGAAACATGAGAGGAAGAAAAGGGAACGCTATGTAAGTGTAGTAAAACCAGTCCATTTATTAGGCACACAGTGTAACAACTCACATAATAAAAAGATATCTCTCTCTTCTGTGGATACACTGCTATGGTCCCCGCCCTATAGGTCCCGCTCGATGGATAAGTCACAGTGGCTAGCTGTGGATCAGAGATGGAGTCACCCAGCATGGAGCCTGGAACTGGCGTGACCAGCTTGGAGCGCACAGGGCAAAAGCGGAAGTGACTTCAACCCAGGGGAAGAGCGATGTGATCTGGCTATGCATGTGCATGCGCCTTCCTCGGGCCAACATGGACACTTGGCATTCCCCTTTCTTCCTTACATGCGGCCTCCAGGTTGGGCAGCCATGGATCTAAATACAATACCTAAAATCTCATACATGCTTAAATTTTTATGTAATTTCAGTGTTTAAATATGTAACTTTTATTAAAATAATCAAAATTATACCTAGTGATGCCTAGTGATTCTGCCATCAAGGTCTTTGTCAGACTTTACCTGTCTCCAAATTGTGCTCTTGTCACCTTGTCACACACTACCCTGGTAGAGACTTTAAGCTACGCGGGCATAGCACATTGTTGTCACTATCAGGAAGCCGGTTCTGGAGACTTATGTGGAGCTGGACAGTGGAGCAAGTGCATGTAGACAGGAAGTGACTGAAAGTGACCAAAGGAGATCAGCTCCTGAGATGCAAATAGGTGAAAACAAAACATGAGAATAGTTTATGATGCACATAGCTTTGGCAACTGTTATCCAGTCAGGATTCACATCTAAGCAATGAGGGAAGGAGCAGCAGCATGCTGATGAAGTTATCCCTCTGCTCTCCCTTCAAGTAAGTATGTTCACAGTGTGACTGACAGGAAAGTCTTAATAGACACAGAGTTTCCTTTCCTAGCATCTGTGCTGCTATGCATGAAACTACAGGGTTCAGATACTGATACTGGAACTTACAGTTCTTTAAATCCCAACTCCGGGAAAATAAAATATTATCCATGGCAGTGGGGCTGCGCCTGCACCACGAGGGTAATTACTCATTTTGTCGAGGGAAGAAGATAAAAAAAAGCTTTACTTACCTGATACTCCGCTCTCTCGGCAGGTGGCGCTCCCCACAATCTAGTGGTGGACTGTCTGTCGGCATCCTCACGTCCAGAGCAGTACTGTGGACCCAGCTCTGGTTTTCATGAAAACAGGACCCTAGAGCGCAGGGGTGCAGAAGTTGTGGGGACCAGTCTAGCTGCAGGCAGGAGCAGAGGATCAGGTATGTAAAGCCGGCCATAGATGGATCGAATCTTAGTCGTTTCAGCAAGGACCGGCTGAGATTCGATCCATCTGTGGGCAGAATAGTTGTATTAATGTCGATCCATCGATCTGCTACAGTACAACCAGCCTGTTGGATTTTCTGTATGCCATCACTGCCAGTGGCTTTAGCAGATAGCAGTGATCATTGTGTTCTGCTGGCAGGGTAGGCTTCCCAAAATAGCTCCACGGGAGTGTTGATGGGGGAATTGAGAGATTTTCTTTCGTTTCGCCGTGGAAGGAAAGAAAATTGTATCATCTATGGCCTGCTTATATTTCCTTTTATTATTCTCCTAGACATAAATGACCAATAAACCCTTGCAGTGCAGGCACAGCCCCACTGACAGGGATATTTTTTTTTATTTGCCCGGAGTTGTGCTTTGAGTGTTAGACATTTTACTGTGTTATTATGATGGCCTTTTGTACAAGCTTTGCCCCTGGTGTCCGGCCTCAGGTTTGAAATATTCACACTTACATTGGTCCAAGCTGGACCAAAATAAAGATCAAACCTAGACTTGAGCTGTAACTGTAGCTGCATTTGTGCACTTTTTACAACACGGTTGAGTATTGTCCATGATACTGTTTTAATTGTACTAACAGTTAAATTTTCAGGACAAGCTTTCTGGGGTCAGTTCCCTTCTTTCAAGGTTCAAGGTACTGCTGGATCCCTAGAAGAAGGGAGCCGACCCCATAAAGCTTGTACTGAAAATGTAACTGCTGGTGTAAATAAAAAATAAAATCATGGACAATACTCAACTGTGTTGCTTTTATTATATTTATCATTGAACTGCTAAAATAGTTCACAATACCTCTGCGGATTTGCATAGACCAGGTAGATGGTAAAGGAGTAGGTACACTGGTGGTGAGGTCGCTCTGCTGGAGCTAGAGATAAGAATTCAGTGTGTAATTTAGGCCAGAAGATTATACCAATAGCAAAATATCAATTTTAGGTGGACTAAGGTTTTATTTGGCAAGGTACCATTTGGCTGGACATTGTTGGTATTCATTCAACACCTTATAATTCACTGCAAAGGACTAGTAGTCTGTACACCTGGACAATTCGGGCTGGTTAACACCACGTGTTCCTGAACTAATTTTTGCTATGCAGCACACTATAACGTAAGATAATTTACATCTGTGCCCTGTGGTATGCTAGAACACACTGGGGGTTATTTACGAAAGGCAAATCCATTTTGCACTGCAAGTGCACTTGAAAGTGCTCTGAAAGTTGATTTTCCTTTAGTAAATAACCCCCACTGTGTATGCGTGATGAAGTGCAACTACATGCAACTCCCATATACAGTACATTGCTGTGTATTGCAGTAACACACACTGTAACGCACATTATAATGTACATTACCATTTTTATAAAGTCACTTTATTTGCAGTTCATGTTTCCAGATTCTGATTTAGCTGTGTATTGGTTTTTATTGCATATCCCCATTACATTGCTCTAAATACCTCCAGCTAAATTGGGACAGCATTATGTAAAATAAATCCGTAATTTATGAAAAAATGTGTAAAATACTCAATAACAGGTCAACCCTGGAACAGATTTATTCAAACAGAAACAACATCATGTGTGTAAGGTTTACTTTGGCAGCGCTCTTCCATGAAACTGGCAAATAAAGCGGAGCAAATTAAATAATTGAACATGACATATGTGCGTTCTTTGACAGTGTTGTCTACGTTTGTATGGGATCCAAATGCATAAATATATTCTCAGATGCTTAAGCCTATTACATAATAGCTTATCGGATTGCCATTTTTGTCAGTGTTCTGATTTCACATAAAATGCAGCAATTTTGTGCTGTGGACCAGTAATTAGCCGGCTTCAATAGTGGAATGAGGCGCTCTGTTCTTCACGATTCAGGAGCGTCACTGTTTTCTGCTCATTATATTGGTCATATAAAGAAAGAAAACAAAGAAAGCAGCTGATCAATTCATAAATAGTGTGTGAGGTGCATGTTAGGGGAACCGTATATTGCATGCACCTAAAGCAGAGACATGATGTGATGGTGAAACTTACACAATGTGGAGGTTCAGTCCTACAAGGTCTTGTGCAGTACAAGTGACGGCCCGTCCATAGGGGGCGCCCAGGCGCCACCCCCCAAAACTAGTAATAAAAAAAAAAGGGGGGCCCTTTAAAAAAAAAAAGTTCTTTAAGTTCACTGTGCTCGGGCGCCGGCCACATTGCACTGTGGAAGCGTCATGCCAATCCAATCCTGTGATTGCAGGCGAGACGCTACATTTGCGGGGTTTTGTGTTGCTTTGTGGCGCAAACCTAAGCACCTCTCCACTCTCATTGGGTCGGTCTTCTGTTTCTGTTCTTCTTCTATCTGACCTTTAGCACCACCGTAGGACTTGGGTGGTGCTTTAACCCGGGCAGCCTTGTCACTTTCGGTTTCTGTGCCAGTGGGAAGTCTGCTTCAAGAAGCAAGAATCAAGAGATGATCTGTGATCTGTGATCTGACGCTCTGTCAGTGTCTGTCCCTCCACATACCTTGTAATGTTCTCATCCTGTGATGATGATCTGTGATCGGACAGTGGAGGGAGGGGGAGGCGGTGCCCTGCTTCTTTTGTACTCGGGAATTAACCTCCATTCACCCAGCAATCTGCAGGTGCATTTATGTGTACCATGAGGGGTCTTAGCACTGTGTCCTGCTACAGCCATCGTATACAGTATCCTCACCTTCACCAGGTCTCTATCTATCGCTCTCCCTCTCTCTTCTCGCTCTATCTATCTATCTATCTATCTATCTATCTATCTATCTATCTATCTATCTATCTATCTATCTATCTATCTATCTACCTATGTACCTATCTATCTATCTATTGATCTGTCTGTGTTCCTATTGATCTGTCTGTCTGTGTTCCTATTGATCTGTCTGTCTGTGTTCCTATTGATCTGTCTGTGTACCTATCTGCCTGCCTATCGATCTACCTATCTGCCTTCCTATCGATCTGCCTTCCTATCGATCTGCCTGCCTGCCTATCGATCTGTCTGCCTACCTATCGATCTGCCTGCCTATCGATCTGTCTATCGATCTGTCTGCCTATCGATCTGTCTATCGATCTGTCTGCCTATCGATCTGTCTATCGATCTGTCTGTCTATCAATCTGTCTGTCTATCGATCTGTCTATCGATCTGTCTATCGATCTGTCTGCCTATCGATCTGTCTATCGATCTGTCTGCCTATCGATCTGTCTATCGATCTGTCTGCCTATCGATCTGTCTATCGATCTGTCTGCCTATCGATCTGTCTATCGATCTGTCTGCCTATCTATCTGTCTGCCTATCGATCTGTCTGTCTGTGTACCTATCTGCCTGCCTATCGATCTGTTTGTCTGTGTACCTATCTGCCTGCCTATCGATCTGTCTGTGTACCTATTGGTCTACCTGTCTGCCTATAGATCTGCCTGCCTATTGATCTGTCTGTCTGTGTACCGATCTGCCTGCCTATCGATCTGTCTGTCTGTGTACCGATCTGCCTGCCTATCGGTCTGTCTGTCTTTGTACCTATCGATCTGTCTGTCTGTGTACCTATCGATCTGTCTGTCTGTGTACCTATCAATCTGTCTGTGTACCTATCGATCTGTCTGTCTGTGTACCTATCTGACTATCAATCTGTCTGTCTGTAGGCCCTATCAAGGGCGGGTGATGGGGGGTGTTCTTGGTTGGGGCTATGTTTGCGCCCCCAAAAAAAAATTGAGCACCAGCCGCCACTGTGCACCACCATGTGTGCTGGGCTGCCAGATGTCCCATTGTGTCTGGTTAAATATTACTGAAAGTAAATGCAATCATTTAGAATTCTTCGAAGATCAAACACTTTAAGTAGACTGACCAGGTGTAAAGCCTCACCTTAATGTCTAAGGATATTTTTTTTTTTCGTTAATTACATTTTTTTTACTGCTTTAAACATTATACAGGCAGTCCCTGGGTTACAAACAAGATAGTGTCTGTAGGTTTGTTCCTAAGTTGAATCTGTTTGTAAGTCAGAACAGGTACATTTTTTAAGTGTAGCTCCAGCCACAAAAACAATTTTTAAGCTTTTTGGATAGCATAGGGAAGGGTTAACACCCCTGTAACATTTGTTTTGCTGTCTGTGCTCCTGTTCAGAAGATTTCACCTCACTTCCTGTCCCAATGACAATTGGATTTTGAAAATTTTGGGTTGTTGTGGAAACAAGCCTTGGTGATAAAGCATCAGTGGAGGTACCTTTTTCCCATACTAATTCTTACATGAGTGAATTTTCCTTCCTAGGGGTAGATTCCCTCTCACTTGCTGTTGTCTCCCTTTGTTTGTAAGTAGGGGTCGTTTGTAAGTCGGATGTTTGTAACTAGGGGACTGCCTGTAATGCACAGAAACAACAAGAATCAATTATGCACATGACTGCATTTACTCACATTTCACACCAGTTTATTCCACCTTCAGGATTAAGATTTAAATGGAACTTTACCCAATACAACTTGATAAAAAGTAATGCTTTTTAGCAAGGAACATACATTCCACAATAATTATGCTACCAAAATTAGTGTGTGCTGTAAATAGCCTCCAGCATTGCTCCTGTTTCTTCTTCCCAGAGGCTGCCATTGTGCTGAAGCCCCTGAGCAGTAGTAAATCTTTAGACTGTCTGGAGATCGGCATGTACATTTTTGGCACCGTGCCAAAAGATAGCGAGCAACTGAGCATTTGCAGAGCAGGGTGAGACAGTTTACTACTGGATTTTGAATGTTTTACATAGCTATACCTGCAAAAGGGCCAGCCTGAAGTGATCTAGCAGGTCTTAATTTTCTGACTAAAGTTCCACTTTAAATATAGCTACAGCAGCTTCATATTAGAAATGAAACCAACCATTCCCAACCAGGGTACCATGGAGTTGTTAGGGCTTCCTTGAGTCATGGTTCCTGGACCAATGCCAATTGGCAGAGCCAGCAGCATTGCACTAATGATCTTTTTAGCTGTCTGTAAGGGTTGTGTTGTGACCACCACTGTAAGGCATTCTTCCCACTGACCACCAAAGCAAGGGGCATTCTTCCCAGTCTCAGCGGGGAATTGATTTTAGTAATGGTCCGCTGAGACCTAAACATTATTTCAAGGGTTCCTCTGGGGTAAAAAGGCTTTTAATGGCTAAATAAAGTTGGGCCTTAGGGCTCTTTAACACATGTGGACAGTTTAGGTCCGCTTGTCAGTTTTTCAGGCGGACCTGAACGGACACTTCATGTACCTCTATGGAGTGATGGATGTCAGTGGTGACATCTCCGCTGACATCCGATCCTCTCCGAACCGCTAAATGCAGATGGATGGAAACCCTATTTTCCATCTGTCTGAAGGATCGGATGAAAATGGACAGGCGGTCAGTTTGATCTGATCCCCCATAGAGGAGAGCAGGGCTCTGGCAGATGCATCCCTGTACAGTGTGCAGAGATGGACCTGTTATCCGCCGGCTCAGCGGGAATCAACTGATCGATTCCTGCAGAGCAAGTGGAATCCATGAAAACTGACATCAATGTGTGAAAGGGGCCTTACACTAGTAGAATTTTGTTTGAAAATTTTAATTTTAAGAACATTTGTTCAATTTTCTAATCATTAGTGGGATCAAATCAGCAATTGTTTTCGATTGCAGTGAGAAAAATTGAAGAAGCAAGATAGAAAATTTCTTTAATTGTACATCACGGGACACAGATCCATAGTAATTACTATGTGGGTTATAGTCCACCTTCAGGTGCTGGACACTGGCACACCCTAAACAGGAAGTTGCCTCCTTATATAACCCCTCCCATACCGGGAGCATCTCAGTTTTTTTGCCAGTGTCTAAGGTGTTGGTCACGAGTGAAGATGTGCTGAGCTGCACTGGAGCAATCCTTGCTGGGGCTAGCTATGCTGCCGGTTCCATTCAAAGTGTCTTTTACGCCAAATTGAATGGTGCCCGGGCCTCGTATGCAAAGAAACAAGGTTTTGCTTGTAAACGCTTCTCTTTTTAGAGAGCTGGACCCCAAGATCCAAGGCCATAAAGTTTTACTGGCGGGGTGCTATTACAGGTCCAGGATTGTGGGTTCCCCGAGGGTCCCCGGATCCTGAAGGTTTGTTAACGGAACCCACCGTGAAGGGTGAAGATTGGGTCTGGTGGTTTTACGACAGAAAACCATGCAGCGGGAAAGGTAAGTGGAGTTTTCTAAGGAATTTTTACATTTTCTTATGAAAAGTCTCCTTTAAAGTAAAGTGTCACCACTGGGGGCTGTATGGAGCACGTACCTTCTCATGCTTTGCTCAGAGATCACGCTGTGTCACAGAAGCAGCAGACTTTTTTTTTCCTCTGGCTAGTAGGCAGACCCCCGGTAAGTTTGGGGGGTTTTGCTTCCTCCAGACACCCCCACCTGGGCTGAACTCTTCCCCTCTTCATGAGGCTGAGTATAAGGGAGAACTGAAGACGATCGGCAATGTCCTTTTTTTTTCACCGCCCCTACTCGGCGGAGGCTTCCAGGTCTCCTCCACGCCATCCCTCCCTCACTCACAAGTCGATCCTGACAGATCAGAGGCCCGTGCTTGCGTGGGAAAACTTTTTTTTTTTTAAAGAGAAGGGGGGGCGAGATGCGAGGTGGTGGCGGGGCTTAGCGCTGCATTGGCATCCTCCAACGTGGGAGTGTGTTTTTAAAAAAAAACTCCATTTGTGCTGGCTGCAAAATTGTCAAAGAGACATAAGAGCAAAGAGGAGCATGAAAGAGGTTTTGGTGACACAGGCATTTCCTATTTGACACATTTACTATTTGCATCAGGATGAGCATTACATAACAGTGGCAGTGGCTGGACTATCGATCAAGCAGTGGATGCGATTTCTTATGGTAGTACCACCTGCTTTGTGCATCGGGCTAAGGTCAGAAGGGGGGGTTGAAACACCCCCTCAAGCTCTGGAAAGCCTACTCATCTCTACAAATGGCATCCTCCCCTAAAAGGGGGTGGCTGGTCAGAGTGAGCATCGGGGCCATAAAATGTTTGCAAATGTTTTCAACACTGCAGCCCAAGTTTATTTTAAAGCGGAGTTCCACACTAAAATGGAACTTCCGCTTTTCGGAACCCTCCCCCCCTCCGGTGTCACATTTGGCACCTTTCAGGGAGGAGGGGGGTGCAGATACCTGTCTAAGACAGGTATTTGCATCCACTTCCAGCATAGACTCCCACGGGAGTCTATGCCTCTTCCTGTCCCTCCGCGCTGTCTCCTGGGTAGGGATGAGCCGAACACCCCCCTGTTCGGTTCGCACCAGAACATGCGAACAGGAAAAAAGTTTGTTCGAACATGCGAACACCGTTAAAGTCTATGGGACACGAACATGAATAATCAAAAGTGCTAATTTTCAAGGCTTATATGCAAGTTATTGTCATAAAAAGTGTTTGGGGACCTGGGTCCTGCCCCAGGGGACATGGATCAATGCAAAAAAAAGTTTTAAAAACGGCCGTTTTTTCAGGAGCAGTGATTTTAATAATGCTTAAAGTCAAACAATAAAAGTGTAATATCCCTTTAAATTTCGTACCTGGGGGGTGTCTATAGTGTGCCTGTAAAGGGGCGCATGTTTCCTGTGTTTAGAACAGTCTGACAGCAAAATGACATTTTGAAGGAAAAAACTCATTTAAAACTACCCGCGGCTATTGCATTGCCGACAATACACATAGAAGTTCATTGATAAAAACGGCATGGGAATTCCCCAAAGGGGAACCCCGAACCAAAATTTAAAAAAAAAAATGACGTGGGGGTCCCCCTAAATTCCATATCAGGCCCTTCAGGTCTGGTATGGATATTAAGGGGAACCCCGGCCAAAATTTAAAAAAAAAAATGACGTGGGGTTCCCCCTAAATTCCATACCAGACCCTTCAGGTCTGGTATGGATTTTAAGGGGAACCCCGCGCCAAAAAAAAAAAAAAAAAACGGCGTGGGGTCCCCCCAAAAATCCATACCAGACCCTTATCCGAGCACGCAACCTGGCAGGCCGCAGGAAAAGAGGGGGGGACGAGAGTGCGGCCCCCCCTCCCTCCTGAACCGTACCAGGCCACATGCCCTCAACATTGGGAGGGTGCTTTGGGGTAGCCCCCCAAAACACCTTGTCCCCATGTTGATGAGGACAAGGGCCTCATCCCCACAACCCTGGCCGGTGGTTGTGGGGGTCTGCGGGCGGGGGGCTTATCGGAATCTGGAAGCCCCCTTTAACAAGGTGACCCCCAGATCCCGGCCCCCCCCCTGTGTGAAATGGTAAGGGGGTACATAAGTACCCCTACCATTTCACGAAAAAAGTGTCAAAAATGTTAAAAATGACAAGAGACAGTTTTTGACAATTCCTTTATTTAAATGCTTCTTCTTTCTTCTATCTTGCTTCATCTTCTGGTTCTTCTGGCTCTTCTGGTTCTTCTGGTTCTTCCTCCGGCGTTCTCGTCCAGCATCTCCTCCGCGGCGTCTTCTGTCTTCTTCTCCTCGGGCCGCTCCGCACCCATGGCATGGGGGGGAGGCTCCCGCTCTTCTCTTCTTCTCTTCTTCTTTTCTTCTTTTCTTCTCTTCTTCTCTTCTTCTTCATTTTCTTCTCCGGGCCGCTCCGCAATCCATGCTGGCATGGAGGGAGGCTCCCGCTGTGTGACGGCGCTCCTCGTCTGACAGTTCTTAAATAACGGGGGGGGGGCGGGGCCACCCGGTGACCCCGTCCCCCTCTGACGCACGGTGACTTGACGGGACTTCCCTGTGACGTCACGGGGAATGCCACAGGGAAGTCCCGTCAAGTCACCGTGCGTCAGAGGGGGGCGGGGTCACCGGGTGGCCCCCCCCCCCGTTATTTAAGAACTGTCAGACGAGGAGCGCCGTCACACAGCGGGAGCCTCCCTCCATGCCAGCATGGATTGCGGAGCGGCCCGGAGAAGAAAATGAAGAAGAAGAGAAGAAAAGAAGAAAAGAAGAAGAGAAGAGCGGGAGCCTCCCCCCCATGCCATGGGTGCGGAGCGGCCCGAGGAGAAGAAGACAGAAGACGCCGCGGAGGAGATGCTGGACGAGAACGCCGGAGGAAGAACCAGAAGAACCAGAAGAGCCAGAAGAACCAGAAGATGAAGCAAGATAGAAGAAAGAAGAAGCATTTAAATAAAGGAATTGTCAAAAACTGTCTCTTGTCATTTTTAACATTTTTGACACTTTTTTCGTGAAATGGTAGGGGTACTTATGTACCCCCTTACCATTTCACACAGGGGGGGGGCCGGGATCTGGGGGTCACCTTGTTAAAGGGGGCTTCCAGATTCCGATAAGCCCCCCGCCCGCAGACCCCCACAACCACCGGCCAGGGTTGTGGGGATGAGGCCCTTGTCCTCATCAACATGGGGACAAGGTGTTTTGGGGGGCTACCCCAAAGCACCCTCCCAATGTTGAGGGCATGTGGCCTGGTACGGTTCAGGAGGGAGGGGGGGCCGCACTCTTGTCCCCCCCTCTTTTCCTGCGGCCTGCCAGGTTGCGTGCTCGGATAAGGGTCTGGTATGGATTTTTGGGGGGACCCCACGCCGTTTTTTTTTTTTTTTTTTGGCACGGGGTTCCCCTTAAAATCCATACCAGACCTGAAGGGTCTGGTATGGAATTTAGGGGGAACCCCACGTCATTTTTTTTTTTAAATTTTGGCCGGGGTTCCCCTTAATATCCATACCAGACCTGAAGGGCCTGGTATGGAATTTAGGGGGACCCCCACGTCATTTTTTTTTTTTTATTTTGGTTCGGGGTTCCCCTTTGGGGAATTCCCATGCCGTTTTTATCAATGAACTTCTATGTGTATTGTCGGCAATGCAATAGCCGCGGGTAGTTTTAAATGAGTTTTTTCCTTCAAAATGTCATTTTGCTGTCAGACTGTTCTAAACACAGGAAACATGCGCCCCTTTACAGGCACACTATAGACACCCCCCAGGTACGAAATTTAAAGGGATATTACACTTTTATTGATTGACTTTAAGTATTATTAAAATCACTGCTCCTGAAAAAACGGCCGTTTTTAAAACTTTTTTTTGCATTGATCCATGTCCCCTGGGGCAGGACCCAGGTCCCCAAACACTTTTTATGACAATAACTTGCATATTAGCCTTTAAAATTAGCACTTTTGATTTCTCCCATAGACTTTTAAAGGGTGTTCCGCGGCATTCGAATTTGCCGCGAACACCCCAAATTGTTCGCTGTTCGGTGAACTTGCGAACAGCCAATGTTCGAGTCGAACATGAGTTCGACTCGAACTCGAAGCTCATCCCTACTCCTGGGAAACACACAGCTCCCAGGAGAGAGCGGGGACCAGTTACGATGCGCAACGCGACTCGCGCATGCGCAGTAGGGAACCGGGAAGTGAAGCCGCAACGCTTCACTTCCTGATTCCCTCACCTAGGATGGCGGCGGCAGCTGCTGAGAATCGAGTGGTTTATCGGCGTCGGCTGCCGACATCGCTGGACCCTGGGACAGGTAAGTGGCCATGTATTAAAAGTCAGCAGCTGCAGTATTTGTAGCTGCTGGCTTTTAATATTTTTGATTGATGTAGGTGGACTCCCTCTTTAATAAAAAGATCTTTTTTCCTCAGCAATGATAGGTTTAAAAAAAAAAAGTTTAGCGACTTTAATCGCATCCTAGTGTGGGTCAAAATGCGACAGGTTCTCTTCCATTGGCCAGGACCCTCAAACTGAGGAACTAGAGGCTGAAGAAGACGAATTCCCTCAGGGGACCGTGGTGAGGCTGATGACTCCTCTTCTGAGGTGTCAAATGCGGGATTTCTTGCTGAATGGTCCGCTCCACATTTATGTACCCTTAACTGAGTGTTTGGATTCGCTAAAGCCTCCTCTAGCTGTGCATGCCTTTTCCTGTCCATTCATTGTTGGAAAAGCTTTTTTGTATCTGAGAGGATCACCCAGATAAGCATTATTTTCCGTCCTAAAAGGTTTTCACACTTTATCCTATGGTGGAGGAAATTCACTAAGTAGGGTATACAAGCAATTAACGCTGCTATATCCTCTGTGAATAAAAGTTTGACTTGCCGGCAGACAATGCTCAAATGCTTAGAGATCCAACGGATTTTTCTCTGGCAGATTGAGTATCTCAGCCTGCGCTGACAGTAATTGCTTAATCGTTGAGAGACCAGTTTAAACAGGTGTTCAAGGTTATCCTGCTCAGCAGGCCCAGGATCTGGCAGCTTTATGTTTGCAATAGTTGCTGTGAGAGATTCTATACTTCAGGCCTTGCGACGTTCGCTAAGCACCATGCAGAAACTCCTGGCTAGTCTTCCTTTTGCGGTGAAACAGCTATTTGGGGATGTTTTGGATAATACATCCAAAGAAATTCTAGTGGAAAAAGTAACCCTTTTTCCATTTAAGAAAAGGAGTAAATGTATTTTAGTTTTTAAAGCTCCTTCTTTTGTGCCAGGGGCATCAGCCTCCAGGCAGTCACAATGGCTTCCGCTGTCAGATTCAAAAGGTAATCCTCAGGGTTAACCCCAGGGACAAAAGAGGTATTGGGGGAGGAAACATACAAGATACTGAAGCCTCCTTATGAGGTGGCGCCCCCGCTCACTCAATAGGGGGAATTCTTCTGCAGTTCTCAAGGATCTGGCAGGAAGAGTGTCAAGACGAATGGGGGACTTCCTCAATAGCTCCACGGTACAAACTGGAGTTCCAAGAGTTCCCGTCTCCTCGTTTTCTCAGATCAAACGTTCCTAAGGATCCAGAGAAAAAAAATTCTTTCTCTCAAGCATTGGACCATCTTTTGGCAAAAAGTTATCATGGTGGCCCCCATGTAAGAGCAGAGGTTGGGGTTTGGTTAAATCCAAATGGACATTCAGGATCTATAAAATCTAAATTCAATTCCTGAATATAACCACTCTTTTTTCGCATGGAGTCAATCCCATCAGTTATCTCCATCCTACAAGGAGGAGAACTTCTGGCGTCAATCGATGTCAGAGATGCATACCTCCATATGCCTATTTCCCCGCTCACTAGTAATATCTACTTTTCAAAGTGGAACACCTTCATTTTCAGTGTGTAGCTCTGCTTTCCGGTCTAGCTACTGCACCTTGAGTGTTTACAAAGGTTCTGGCCCCTCTTCTAGTCAGATTAAGGGCCCAAGGTATAACGATTATGGTTTACCTGGACGATATGTTCTTGATAGTTCAGTCGGTAGCCCGCTTAGACCAAAGCATGGTCACCACATTCAACTACCTGAAATATCTAGGTTGGATTCTCAGCCTAGGAGAAATCTTCTTTAAAACCATGAAAAGGGCTAAGATACTTGGGTCTGATCATAGGTACACCCAGAAAAGGGTATTCTTGCCCCAGGCAAAGATCAGCGCCATAAAGGAACTGATTTAGGTGGTCGAAGCAAGATGAATTCTTCTATTCAACTTTTCATTAGGTTGTTTGGAAAGTGTGTGGCTTCATTGAAGGCCGTTCCTTATGCTCAGTTTCATTCGAGACTGCTGCAAAACAGTATCCTATCAGCTTGGAACAAAGGGTTCAAGCTCTAGATTCCCAATGTGTCTGATTCCAAAGCCTACGTTCACATCACCCTGAAAGCGCCCGATCTGGTCTGATCTTGGAGGCTAAGCAGGGTCGGGCCTGGTTAGCACTCAGATGGACCACCTGGAAATACGCCGGAGCCTCAGTTTATGGTTAATATCCAAAAATCTGCAAAGGGGAAAATCCTTCCTTCAATTACCACGGAAGTAGCCCAGATCAGAAATGACCTTGCCCATTATCATTCTAGAAATTCAGGCAGAGCACTTGGTTCTGAGGGCCTGAACGTTCAGTTTACGGTATTGTCCTGCCAGTATGTGATCCGACTATGCCACAGCAATGGCCTATATTAATCACCAAGGGGGCACAAGAAGTTGTGCAGCTCAGAGTAAGGTGAATCATATCCTATATTGGGCAGAAAACAATGTACTTTGCCTATCAGCGGTCTTCATTCTAGAAATAGAAAATTGGCAGGCGGACTACTTGATTCGCCAGCAGTTGTTCCTGGGAAAATGGTTCCTTCACCCCGATATCTCCCCGTCAATATGTCAAAGATGGGGGATCCCAGACATAGATCTGTTTATATCCAGGTTCAACAAAGAAATCGACAACTTTGTGTCGAAAACAAAGGATTCGCTAGCATGTGGAACAGATGCCTTGCTATTCCCATGGAATCGGTTCTTACTGATTTATGCATTCCCTCCTATTCTGCCTGCGTCCGCGACTTCTTCGCAGGATCAAGCAGGAAGGGAAGTCAGTGATTCTTGTGGCCTCCAGCAGGGCCCAGGAAATCTTGGTATGCAGGGATTGTAAAGATGACAGTAGGGGACCCATGGACCCTACCGCCACGGCCAGACCTTCTTTCGCAAAGTCCGGTATTCCATCCTACTTTACAAACGCTAAATTTAACGGTTTGGCTACTGAGACCCACACTCTGAAGAAACATGGGCTGTCAGGTTTAGTGGTTTCTATCTTGGTTAATGCAAGGGAGCCGGCCTCCATAATTATATATTATGGAGTCTGGGAAGCATATGTCTCCTGGTGTGAAACCAGGGGTTGCACCCCAGGAAATAGGTCACAGGCAGAATCCTTGACTTTTTGCAGATGGGGTGAGAAATAAAGCTGGCCTTGAGTGCTTTCTAAGGACAGGTCTCGGCCTTATCGGTATTATTTCAACGACCAATTGCTTCGCT
The DNA here is from genome assembly GCF_042186555.1 of Aquarana catesbeiana. Classification (NCBI taxonomy): domain Eukaryota; kingdom Metazoa; phylum Chordata; class Amphibia; order Anura; family Ranidae; genus Aquarana; species Aquarana catesbeiana. The sequence continues at coordinate 47,083,774 of NC_133326.1, read as the reverse complement.
TTCTTTAGTTTGTAGCTTTATTCAAGGGGTAACACGGCTTAATCCCCGGTTAAGTCACCCCTGAACCCCTGGGACTTGAATTTAGTTTTTGGAGGCAAACAAAACCGATACAACATATTCCCTTGGTCCTTTTTGACAAGGAAACTATTTTTTCTGGTAACCATATCTGCTGCAAGAAGGGTATCAGACTTGGCTGCTTTTTCTTGTAAAGAGCCATATTATTATTCACAAGGATAAGGTAGTATGTCATCCTAACTTTTTACTGAAGGTAGTATCAGGTTTTTATCTAAACCAGGATATTATTCTATCTTAATTTTTTCCAGAACCTTGTTCTGTGGAAAAAAAATCACTACATTTTCTTGATGTGGTGAGAGCAGTCTACTTAAAGATGACTGCTCAGATTCGGAAAACGGATGTTTTGTTCGTATTGCCTGAAGGTCCTAAAAGAGGACAGGCAGCATGGAAATCTACTATTCTAAATGGATTCGACAAGTAATTGTTCTAGTTTATGGTTTAAAGAGGTAGTTTCTACCCTCTCAAATCAAAACGCACTTCTCTAGGGCTGTTAGTATTTCCTGGGAAGTGCATCACCAAGCCTCCATGGCTCAAATCTGCAAGGTCGCAACTTTGTCTTCAATTCATACATTTACCAGATTCTATCAGGTGGATGTAAAAAGACACAAGGATGTCACCTTCAGGCGCAGTGTACTGCAGGCAGCAGTATAAGTCCTCTGATCTCATGGTGCCCTACTTTTGTTGTGTCTCCCGCCCCTCAGTTGGCATTGCTCTGGGACATCCCACATAGTAATTACTATGGCTCTGTGTCCCGTGATGTACGATTAAAGAAAATAGGATTTTTATAACAGCTTACCTGTAAAATCCTTTTCTTTTGAAGTACATCACGGGACACAGAGGTCCCACCCCTCTTTCTAGTATACACGTGTATTGCTTTACTACGGAACTGAGATGCTCCCAATATGGGAGGGGTTATATAGGGAGGCAACTTCCTGTTTAGGGTGTGCCAGTGTCCATCACCTGAAGGTGGACTATAACCCACATAGTAATTACTATGGTTCTGTGTCCCGTGATGTACTTCAAAAGAAAAGGATTTTACAGGTAAACTGTTATAAAAATCCTATTTTTTCTCGAACGAACGATTCTAACAGTAAATGTGTTTTTCATTTTGGAAAGTTCATTCACTCAGATGTTTAAAGCAAGTGTTTTTTGTAAAGTATTTTCCAACATTGGTCATGTCATTGAGTGTACTAATGATATTTTTTTTATAACTGTTCATAGGAACGTTCGTTTTAAAATTTATGGCCAGCTTTGATCATCAACCTGTTTGACTTACACTAAGTATTCCATAGTTTTTGGAATTTATTAGGATGTCTTCTACTTTAACTGGTAATTATTACTTGAGAACTGTGTCCATATACATTTAAATCCCAGATGACTCAGAATCTTTCCAATTTATTTGAATCCTTCTGTAAATGATATTCATGTTTATGCCATTTTTGCTTATTATGCAAAGTAAGTGTATCTTGGGAGGGCTAGGAACAAAGTAAACTGAATGAATGCAAAGCGTTTTCTGATTTGATGAGGTGCAGAGACAGGGTGGTGACATCACAATTTTTCGCCTTGTCTAATCAGAGTATGCTTTGCATTCATTCAGAAAACACAAAGCATTCTCTAAATGGCTCTTGTGCCAAGGGTCCAACCTCCTGTGTTCACAATGGATAAGGCTGGCCGCTTAGCACTGGAGTCAGAAACAAGTGGAGATCACTGGAGGAGCAGGGTTTACTTCAGTGATTTCCAGCTTCCAGGGGCACCAGGCATGGTATACACATAGTTACATTGGTGCAAGCTGGACTAATGTAAAAATATCCCATTTTATTTCTAATATCAATGTTGGATGAATTTAGCCTTTTACGTCTTCCCGACCGCGCTATAGCCAAAAGATGTCTACAGCGTGGTCATCCAGTTCTGCGAGGGCGTCCATGGACATCCTCCCAGAACCCCGCCTCCCACATGCCCCCTAGGGTGCGCATTGGGCGCGCTCTGTGAAAGCTGTGTTCGTTGGACACAGCTGACCACAGATCGTGGTAAAGGGTCAATCACAGTGGCCCTTTACCATGTGATCAGCTGTGTCCAATCACAGATGATCACATGTAAACAGACTTGCCGGTAATCTGCATTCCTTTCCTCACCCTCTGGGGGGTAATTTACTAAAGGCTGTGCACTACAAGTGCACTGCAAGTGCACTTGGAAGTGCAGTCGCTGTAGATCTGAGGGGGACATGCAAGGAAAATAAAAAACAGCATTTTTGCTTGCACATGATTGGATGATAAAATCAGCAGAGCTTCCCCTCATTTCAGAGCTTCCCCTCAGATTTACAGCAATCTACAGTGACTGCACTTACTGTATAGTGAAAAATGGATTTGTCTTTAGTAAATCAACCCTATTGTGTCTGTGAGAAGAAAGAATTGCGGAAAGCCGGTGTCCTGTCGAGAAAGGTCCCCCGTCGGATAGTGTCCACCCTGTACTGCGCAGGCGCAGAGCTTCCGCTGTACGGAGGACAAAGGAGACGCCGAAAGTCTTCGAACACGAACAGCTGTTCATCAGCTGTACACGGCGCCTGCGCAATTAAGACTACATTGTGCCACACGCTCCCGCACGCTCCCGATGCTCGTGCAACTCTGCAAGGGGCGGGTGTAGGGGCGGATGACTACAGAAAAGGCCATATTTTACAATGATGGGCAGAGCTGATAAGTTGGGGCTAGTTTTATAAATAAGCTACACGTCTTTGTGGGGGCGTGTTTACACAACTGAAGGGTGTGTTTTTTAAACATGTATTATCTCTTCTGTATGCATCCGCCCCTACACCCGCCCCCTTGCAGAGTTGCACGAGCATCGGGAGCATGTGGCAGAATTTAGTCTTAATTGCACAGGCGCCGTGTACAGCTGATGAACAGCTGTTCATGTTCGGACACTTTCGGCCTCTCCTTTGTCAAGCGCTGCGCCTGCGCAGTACAGGGTGGACACTATGCGACGGGGGACCTTTCTCGGCAGAACACCGGCAAGGCTGACAGTACATTGTTTACATTGATAATCAGGGCACTGATCATTAGTGCCCTGATTATCAGTGCAGCTTATCAGTGCTGTCTCATCAATGCAGCCTTATTTGCAAAATTTTATAACAGAAACTAAGAAATACCTTTTTTTTTTTTTTCAACATTTTTTGTCTTTTTGTTTGTTTGTTTAACACAAAATAAAAACAACAGTGGTGCACGGGCATTATTTAACTTTAGTCAGAGCTGCAAAGTTTGTTTTTATCTACAGCCCGCTCCTTACCTGCATAGGCAGCTTTTGGTAAAGGTGCACTAACCCTTTAAACAAACATTATAATATTTTTATATGGTCATACATATGCTCTGTTGGTATTTTCCTTTGGGAAAAGACATTCTTTTCTTTTTTATTTACCAATTACTACTAATGGGCCATAGTTACTCTGTGTTTCTTTGTCATGAAGGTCTCCTCTATCAGGGGGTGGAATGGTCAGTGTACTGGATATAAGTGTTCCCTTTGAATCGGCATGTTCTGTCTGTGATGCCGTATATCTGTGTTCAACCTGTTTGATTCCAGAGCTGTTGGAAGTGCTTGGTGTGGAATTGTTGCTGCGATTGTTCCTCCTGCAGGCAGCTGAATCACAGATCACGCTGAACACAGGCAGATAGGGATGTTGCCTTGTTCTGAGCTGAATACAAATTCTCTCCCCCTCCTCCATCTCAGCCATTGCTGCCAGATTTCTTGCATACTGATGATGCTTCGGTCTCCATCCAGGTTCCCCTGCTAGGAAGAAACACCATCAGCTGTATTACGTTTTCTATTAGAGGTAAAAGTTTGAAGGGTTTGCTTATCAAGAAAGTATTCTTAGGTTAAATGTGCCAATTTTAAACTATTGTAAATGTCATTTCACTTCGTCATAGCTAGATCTCAGTCTTTGTCTTCGGGGCTCATCAACTGATGGCGATCAATCTGAGCTTGGCTTCAGCAGAGGGATTAAGCCTTTCGGCACTATAGACAATTCATTGTGGTAATAACAGAGCTTCTTCCACAAAGGACACATGTGTAAACCAAGCGGGTGCTAGATTTACCCCTTCTTTTGGATTTTCTTATTTCCTTCTGGGATTACAAGAGGACTCATTAGTAAGATTGGCGTGTGTGTGTTCTTGTCACTACGTAGAGTTAATTTGGGACTTCTGTGCAAAGCAATGTGACTACCATTCCAAACTGCCTAATGATTGGTGAACAGTCTTTTTACAGACAGGTACAGCTTTAAAGATTTGCATTATATATGGTGTCAGAAGTATCATTTGGTACAATGTTTCTCAATGTGGGTTCAGTTTTGATTCCCCCAGGGTGTCAAGAGCATGGGACCCACTTTGCCCTGGATCTGGGGGGGGGGGGGTGTGGAAGGTCCTGCAATATGAGCACTATGTGATTGGGAGGGCTTTGTCATGGGGGTACTGTGATGTGATAGGCACCTCTGATGTGATGGGGGGACCTCTCATCTACAGGGGGGACTCTGATATGGGGGGGCTCTGATGTGAAGGGGGGGGTTTTGATGTGATTGGGAGATCTCTAATGTTAAGGGGGGCTTTTAATGTGAAATTAATTACATCGAGGCGGTTGTGTGCATCATCCCAGACTCAGGTTTCCATCATCCCAGGCTCAAGTTTCCTTCATCCCAGGCTCATGCTTCCATCATTCCAGGCTCAAGTCTCCATCAGCCCAGGCTTCCATCATTCCAGGGTCAGGTTTCCATCATCCCAGGCTCAAGTTTCCTTCATCCCAGGCTCAAGTTTCCTTCATCCCAGGCTCAAGTTTCCTTCATCCCAGGCTCAGGCTTCTATCATTCCAGGCTCAGGTTTACATCATTCCAGGCTCAGGTTTCTATCACCCCAGGCTCAGGCTTTTATCATCTCAGGCTCAGGTTTCTATCATTCCAGACTCAGGTTTCCATCATTCCAGGCTCAGGTTTCCATCATCTCAGGCTCAGGTTCCTATCATCCCAGGCTCAGGCTTCCATCATTCCAGACTCAGGTTTATGTCATTCCAGGCTCAGGTTTCCATCATTCCAAGCTCAGGTTTCCATCATCCCAGGCTCAGGTTGCCATCATCCCAGGCTTAGGTTGCCATCATCCCAGGCTCTGGCTTCCATCATCCCATGCTCAGGTTTCCATCATTCCAGGCTCAGGTTTATGTCATTCCAGGCTCAGGTTTCCATCATTCCAAGCTCAGGTTTCCATCATCCCAGGCTCAGGTTGCCATCATCCCAGGCTCAGGTTGCCATCATCCCAGGCTTAGGTTGCCATCATCCCAGGCTCTGGCTTCCATCATCCCATGCTCAGGTTTCCATCATTCCAGGCTCAGGTTTATGTTATTCCAGGCTCAGGTTTCCATCATTCCAAGCTCAGGTTTCCATCATCCCAGGCTCAGGTTGCCATCATCCCAGGCTCAGGTTGCCATCATCCCAGGCTCAGGTTGCCATCACCCAAGGCTCTGGCTTCCATCATCCCAGGCTCAGGTGTCCATCATCCCAGACTCAGGTTTCCATCATCCCAGACTCAGGTTTCCATCATCCCAGACTCAGGTTTCCATCATCCCAGGCTCAGGTTTCCATCATCCCAGGCTCAGGTTTCCATCATCCCAGGCTCCGGTGTCCATCATCCCAGACTCAGGTTTCTATCATCCCAGACTCCGATGTCCATCATCCCAGGCTCAGGTTTCCATCATCCCAGGTTCAGGTTTCTATGATTATGGCTCCAGTTTCCCACTGATAAGCAAAATTTTGTTTTTACATTTTAGACTGGAGTGCCTCAAGGTGCTGCAACTGAAAAAGGGTTGAGAAATGAGTTTGTAAATACTGCATATTCTAATTAAACACTGATAAAAAGGTTAATTGGTAATGCTTGATCAGGGGTCTCAAATTGGCGGCCCTCCAGCTGTTGTGACTGCAAGTCCCATGATGCATTGCAAGGCTGCCAGTTACCAGCATGACTCCCTCAGGCAAAGGTATGATGGAACTTGTAGTTCTGCAACACCTGAAGGGCCACCAGTTTGAGACCCCTGTGCTTGATGAATTGTTTGGGCAGTTTTGTGACTCACACACCTCTCCCACATTGCTCAGCCAGGCAGGTGAAAATCTGATTTCCTGAATAAGCATTGTCCAAAAAGAAGATAGGTGACATATGAAAACATGGAGACATCTTCCTGGCTCGGAGCGTGGTGGTGTTGGGGGTATTAATCGCAATAATTGCTTAAAGTGTAAGTTCACCTTTACAGAAAATCTGTAAGGTGAACTTACACTGGACCCCCTTCCCATCACACCTGGTCCCGCTAACCTGGAGTCCGGCGATCACCCGCTAGCAAGTCTTTTAAACAGTTCACATGTATGTAATTCAAGTATATTTATATGTTTGCACGGAGTCTATTACAGATCCTATTGAAACGTTCCTCAAGGTATAAAACACTCTGCTCAATTTAAGCTTCCATTTAACCTTCAGAGGGCTTACCGTAATTTAGCTTGCAAAGAAATAGTAGTATTACTCCTTGTGTCAGGTATAACAAAAAGGTAAAGTAGCCCGGGAGCAGATTTGTACTTTCTTTGTAGAGTGGGTCATGTTGGAAGATCTGCTTTCACTGTCACAAAAAAGTAATGTATGTTGCTGAATTTGTAATTTTATATTGTAGTACAGGGTTTTCAATGGGAGAAGCCATGTTGCATAAACCTGCACTATAATCCACACATTTGATAATTGTGATGTTGAAGATTAACAATGATTTTGATGAGTTGTTTGTGTTCCCAGAGATGACCACAGACATCCCAGGATCTGTCACTATACCAGGTGCTGCCATGGCAACAGGGCAGGTGAGGATGGCGGGCCAAATGTCAGGACGTGGAGGAAAGCGAAGGTCGGGGTAAGTCAATGATGTTTCTTTGGGACAGGTGTAAAGGAAAGTGTTGGCATGTGACCTTTATGATTTTAAATTTTGCTGTTCAATCAGAATAACGTTTCTGCTGTTGTCAGTAGACCTAAAGGGTAACTCCACTTTTGTGAAAAAAAATATAGCCAATAAAAAAAATAATATAGTGTATACAATGGTCACATAAGCCATATTGTAATTTAGGGTTATTAAAATGTACATGTCCTTTTCAATCTGCAGCCACTGTCATTTTCTGTAAAAAATCAATGCAATATGGCAACCTGGAGGTGTTCTGTACACAGTTGGTGTACACACCTTCCCCAGAAATTTAATTTCCGGGTTGTGTGATTGGCAAACTGATTTTCTCAGAAATCTTCACTAATATACAGGTAGCAAAGAAATTATATTTTTGGTGAGATACTCCTCAAGGTTAATTACTTTTAAAAGCAAAGTATGGCTTTGAAAAAAAAAAAATCATACTCACCTGGATGGAGCACCGATCCCGGCTTCATCTGTCCCCCGCTGCCTCTAAGACGGAGAACTGAGCGATCAAAGACTGGTGATTGCTCAGTTCTCGGTCTACAGCCTGCAGAGAACCAGTGACTGCCCCTCCAGCGCTCACTGGAGCGCTAGGCTATGGAGAGGGTGGGAGCGGCTGGCTCAGACTCTCAGCGGCACACTGAGAGCCTAAGCCAGCTGCCAGTCCAGGCATCTGGGTGAAACCCTACTGTAAAGATAAGGTCTTTCCTGTACCTGGACCGGCTGGGTGACATCGGCCAACAGTGGACTTTAGCCCACTGTCGGCTGATACCGGGTTACAGGAGTGCAGACGTAATTCATAGGAGAGGTAGGGCCAAAAGAGCTTTAGCTATACTTCTCCTTTAAAGAGGAAGTAAACCCTGGTGGTTTTTACGTCCGCTTTATTTCCCTGAAAAGGTAAAGCATAATGGGCATCGCATAGTAGCCCATTATGTGTCACTTACCTAAAACCAAACCTGCGATGTCTCCGCTGTCCCCACTAGCAGCGAGCGTCCATCTTCACCCACATAGACAAATAAACAGTATTTTCTCAGAGAAGAAACAGGTGGGACTCTGCTACAAAGTTTGCTAAAATCCTTGCAATGTACATAGATCACCCAGAGGTGATTGTTTTTTTCAATAAAAGTGAAGTTACCCTGTAAGTTTTTTTTTGTTGGAACAATTTGTACCTGTTTGACCATAGCATAGCAGATATATTTACATACATTTCTATTTGAGCTGCAAAAGGTTATGTGATATGTGTACATTAGAAGTCTGCATTACGGGAAAATAGGGGTGGCTCAGACTGCCATTGTCTCGGCTTTACATAGCATAGGAGTCATACGTTCATATGGAGCAACGTCTGTATACCAGCTGACAACGTTTTTTTGATTGACAAAACTGTAGAAAAGGTCTTATGATATGAACAAGGACTATGCTGATTTATACTACAGTATAACAGTTTATACACTGGTCAGTTATAACATTATGGTGACCTACATAATATTGAATAGGTCCCTCTTTTACCACTAAAACACTAGAAAACAAAACTAAAAATCAATCTGTGCAGATCTTACATAAATATAGTTGCAAGCTAAACACTAGGGATGGGCTCAGTCGTGTTCGGATCCTAGTCCCAACCCACCTGAGCAATCCCGCCAGGAAGCTGTCACTGCACACCTCCAATCATAGACAGTGAGGCCTTTCCTGGCACGCAGCTACACATACACACCGCCCTGACTAGGCTGCTCATGATTGTGTGCAGTGACGGCTTCCTGGCAGGATTGCTCAGGTGGGTTGGGACTAGGAACACACCTGAGTCCATCCCTACTATATACTAACAAGTGATTTCATTCCACCCAAAACTGAAATGATTAAATTAGACCTCTGAATGTATGCTGTGGTATCTGGCACCAAACCGTTAGTAGCTGATCCTTTAGTAGTAACTTATCCTTTAAGTCCTGTAAGTTGGGAGGTGGGACCTCCATGGATCGGACTGGTTTTTCCAGGACATTGCACAGATGCTCGATCTGAATGAAATCTGGAGAATGCAGAGCCCAAGTAAACACATCAAACTCGTTGTTGGCTTCCTCAAACAATTTTTGCAGTGCAGCAGGGCACAATATCCTGCTAAAAAGGCCACTTCCATCAGAGAATACCATATCCATGAAGGGGTGTACTTGGTCTGCAACAATGTTTAGGTAGATGGTATGTGTCAAAGTAACATCTACATGAATGGCAGGAACCAAAGTTTCCCAGCAGAACATTGCCCAAAGCCTCACACTGCCGACTTGTCTTCTTCCCATACTGCATCCTGGTGCCATCTCTTCCCCAGGTAAGCAACTCTTATGCATTCGGCCATTCACATCATGTAAAAGAAAATGTGATTCCTCAGACCAGGCCACCTTCTTCCATTGCTCCGTAGTCCAGTTCTGATGCCCTCGAGCCCATTGTAGGTGCTTTTGGCTGTGGACACGGGTCAGAATGGGCACCCTGACCGGTCTGCAGCTACACAGCCCCATACATAACAAACTGCCCATTTTTTCTGCTTTCAACACATCAGCTTCAGGACCAACATGTTTACTTGCTGCCTAATATATTCCACAGAATTGCTTATGCCATTATAATGAGATAATCAAAGTTATTACCTTAAAGCGGTAGTAAACCCGCTGACATTTTTTTTTTATACACCTGTAAGGCAAAAGGCATAATGAGCTAGTATGCATACTAGCTCATTATGAAATACTTACCTTAGAACAAGGCATCGGTATCTTACCTGGTCCACGCCGAGGTAGCTGACATGTTGCCTCGGCGTATCTTCCGGGTATCGCGGCTCCAGCGCTGTGAGTGGCTGGAGCCGCGATGTCGACTACTTTCAGCGATGCCGGGCTTTCAGCCGAGAATCCCCTGTGCGCATGCGCCGCTGCAGTCAGCGGCTCATTGCAAGGGGAATATCTCCTAAACCTTACAGGTTTAGGAGATATTTTTTTTTACCTACAGGTAAGCCTTATTATAGGCTTACCTGTAGGTAAAAGTTCAAAATTTGAGTATACAACCGCTTTAACCTTTCAGTGATCCTGATGTTATGGCTGATCGATTGTATATACTATATATTTATATATCTGGATGAGATTTTCACTCAAATCAGACGTACATTTAAGAAATGGTCAGGGCAAATTTTATTCTGTTGCACTGCTATTTTATGTCAGCTGAGGGGAATTTATAAATGTAGTACAATACAACCTATGTACAGTATGTCATAATTCTGCCACAAATCTGCTTCACTACTCCTGTTTAGCATTGCTTAACCACGCGACAGAATTGTCCACTGTTGTGTTAAAATAAAGGTGACATTGCTGAAGGTGTTTTTACTGAGCCTGGCCATAGACGACTTGATTCAGCAGGAATCTGCCAAAATTCAAGCCGTGGGTAAGCAATACCTGGCTTAACCAATCTGATTTAAAGGAGAAATCCAGCCAAAGCTCGTTTGTCTGTACTTCTCCTATGGATCACAGGAGTACAATTTGTTTTGCACTCCAGTGTCCCGTTTTCAGCAGCGCTCTGCTGCCGTCACAGAAATCAGTACAGGCACCACGTAATCCCGATAATGGAAGTCTTGATCCCCCAGGTGTCTGGACTGACACCCTGGACACCCTGGACTGACACCCGCTCTACCCACTCCAGCGCTCCAGTGAGGGAGGAAGGAGCATAGCAGACTGACAGTCTACAGCTCTCTGCTCATGGAGCCCTGAAAACTGAGCGATCGGTGGTGTTCGATCGATCGGTTCTCAGTGCAGATGTGCCAGGGGACAGATGCAGCATCGGATCCATGCTGCATCCACCTAGGTAAGAATAACTGTGGGGGAAAAAAAAATCCCTCACTTCTCTTTCAAGAATTGACTGAGCTGGGTACCTGGCCAATAACATCATTAAAGACTATGGGGTTGATTTACTAAAGGCAAATCCACTTTGCACTACAAGTGCACTTGGAAGTGCAGTCGCTGTAGATCTGAGGGGGACATGCAAGGAAGATAAAAAACAACATTTTTGCTTGTACCTGATTGGATGATAAAATCAGCAGAGCTTCCCCCCATTTCAGCTCTTTCCCTCAGATCTAAAGAGACTGCACTTCCAAGTGCACTTGCAGTGCAGTTGTAGTGCAAAGTGGATTTGCCTTTAATAAATCAACCCCTTAGTCCAGCTTTTGCAGAAAATTAGTAAATGCAGCAACATTAATCTAAGTACCACTGTGCATTTACTTCTTTTTTGCAAAGACGCTTGCAGAGCATTATACCTGTAATCACTGCATCCCAGGTGCAGTGCACAAGGTCTTGCAGTGTTCTCCCCAACATCAGGTCTGGATGGAGGTATGGACCTTCTGTTATGGGGCTGGAGGAAATGTGGCTGGACTGCAAATTGGTGTGATGTCACAGCACTTCAGTGCCCAGCAGTCCTCCTCCAGGCACACCAATGAGGATGGGTGCGAGGACAGGGAGGTAGACAGAAGGTCTTGTGACTGCACTTGAAGGTGAAGGAGGGATCAGCCACTGTGGCAGTTGGAACATGTAGGCATTTGCTGTATATCTGCTTGTGCAAATATACTTGATATATAACTTTAGTTGTCTTTTAGAGCAGTGGTTCTCAACCACCAGGTAATGGCACACTGCTGGGCTGCAATCTTTGGCACAGTACACATCATTGCAGTGCAGTTCAGTGCAGATAAAAAAGTAGAGCATGTTGCATTTTTCTGCACTGCAAATGCAGGTAACGCGCTACAAACGCGCTTTAAACGCACTGCACCCACACTGCACTGCACCCCTTCAAGCCAAGAAAGCCAAGCCCAAAAATGTATAGAAAAATGCACTGCAAACACAGTGCTAAACGCAAAGCAAAACACATTTAGGTTTGCTTCAAATGCATGTAAACATGCAGTCAAAAACATGCAGTTATGTGCAGTTTCTGGTGTGAATGGGCCCTTACTCCTGCATGGCTTCCTGTCTGCTCCAACAACTACTGCTGCCTCACTAGGCTCAGGGTGGCTCACTGAGGACTGAAGGCTCCTCTGGTGAGCCTATATCTACTGTGCTACTGAATAAAACTACTAATTAACGCTACTCTTATGAATGAAAGTACCGTGCCTAAAATTACTGCTTGGGCAGATTGATCTGCGCCCAACTGATCTGTGAGGTTGGGGGTTGGGGGACGGGTTGGCTCCTGTCCTAAAGTAAGTAGTAGAACTATAGGAAAAACTTTTTTTTTTCCGTTGTGGATAGAGTAAGGAAGGGTTTTAACCCCTGTCAGATTTTCTTTCATCTCCTGTGTCTCATTTTGGAGATTTCCCTCATAGCCAAACAGGCAATGAGAGGAAATCTCTTCAAATTAAGGGAATCTCTTGGGGACCCCCAGGGCACCATAATTAGTGAATTAGTGTCCCCATTGGAAGACTTCACCTCTATTATTTTTCGGGTGACAATCCAAAATTTGGGATTTTCTTTAACTTTCACTTTCAATGATAATGGTAAACAGAACAAATATAGAAGAAAAATCTCCTTAAAGGGGCTGTAAACTCTCTAGGTTTTTCACCTTAATGCATTCTATGCATTAAGGTGAAAAACCTCCTGTCATGCAGCAGCCCCCCCCCCCCCAGCCCCTCTTTTATTTACCTGAGCACGCCAGGAACGAGCACACCAGCCCTGGCCGGTGTCTCGTGTCCTGATTGGATAGATTGAAAGCAGCACAGCCATTGGCTCGCGCTGCTGTCAATCAAATCCAATGACACAGGGCCGAGTCCTGCTGTCTGTGTCAATAGACGCAGCAGCAGGAGTTAGGAGCATGCCCGCACGAGTGTCCCGAAGGAAAGCGATTCTCAGAAGAGGAGGAGCCACCAGCGCCGCTGAGGGACCCCAGAAGAGGAGGATCGGGAGCCACTCAGTGCAAAACCAACTGCACAGTGGAGGTAAGTATGATATGTTTGTTATTTAAAAAAACCCCCAAAAAACGAGGGTTTAGTAACCCTTTAACAGGGACACAGACAGTAGTAAAAACCTGACAGGTGTTCTAATCCCTCTCCACTCTATCAAAAACTAGAAAAAAAACGTTTTGCCTCTAATTTGGGTGGGCCGTTCTCCCCTGGGGTTTACTTTCCCACTGACACCAATGATATGAGGAGCTATTCTTCCCTGGTGACCAGTCTATCAATGACACCATTGATTTGGGGGGTATTTTCTGCTAGTGGCCACTATGCCATGGATACCAATGAATTGAGAGGCAATTCTCCCCTGGGGGCCACACTCCCACCCACAGCAATGAATTGAGGAGCTATTCTCTCCTGGGTGCCATGATCCCACTCACACCAATGATTTGGATTTTTCTGTCATTGTATCTGTTATAATTAGAGTAACTCATACTTTTTTTTTCTACAAGATAACTACAGGTATATGCAGGCATCTCTGGGTAAAACAATTCCATGCATCAGATGTGCTTGTAAATTTCCATGTTTCTTATTGATGTTATTGCAAGGAGTCCTTGCTTTCTAAAGGCAGAGATATTACAAGTCTAAATGGTTACTGTTACTACACTCAGGTTAACTAACCGTAGTAATATAAAGAGCACGCTCATTAAAGCCTAAAATCATACTGCACTGAAATGTTAAACTTTTTAAAACTTCAGTGATTAGCCAAACTTTGCTGGTAAATGAAACATCTGTTTTGCTTTTTTTACCATGGTAAAGCCAAGAAGAGTTTTGTGTTTTACGACTCTTTGGCTTAGATGAAGAGGAATAGTGATGATTAAGAAATTATGACCTATGGGGATGTAAATAGAAAAGTGACACCCACCTGTTTTCCAAATCCTCCGGATCAGTTAAAGCTGAACTCCGGGATAAGTAAATATTGTCTAAATATAAGATGTATGATTGTTATTACATGAATCTTGGTGAGCTTTGTGTAGTACTTCCCGATCTGTGCAGTATTCCAGTGTGAGAATTTCCCTCTCTGCAGGAGCTTCCTGTAATAAAGACCGGCCACTGCTGCGCTCCCTCCCTTGTGCAGGGACACTGGTCTTGTCCTCACCCACTCCTGTATGTAGTTTTCTGCAGGCACCCTGTAGTGGGTGGACCAGTTGGGTACCTCCTACAACTCTGTTTTCTGTGTAGCACAGTGATTATGTCAATACTACTTTTATATGGTAATAACTATGTTTGCAAAGGCATTTGGTGCACACAAAGTGGATGTATATCCTTTGTGACTATTGTGAAATATATTTAAAGGAAAGATTTTGTTTTAAGCCTGAAAGTTGAACTATGGCCTCCCTCTTATGCCGCCCCCTGGCAGGTGTCTTGGATTCACCCAAGCTGCGGACTCTAAGTTGGATCAGAAACCCTAGTGGCTCTGTATTTATAGTACATATAACATTTCAGTAAGTGTGGACCTCTTTTTTTTTTTTTTTTAATGAGATATTTATTTTAACATCAATTGATGTTATAATAAATATCTGCTACTTTAGTAGCATACAGCAGGGGTCCCCAATCCCTGGGACGCAGGCCAGTGGAGGTCCGTGCCCTGTTTGCAGTCAGGCAGCACAGGCTGCACTAAAGGAGCTGTGGCGGCCAAGCAGAGAGATTGCGTCATCACCTCTCACCACCTGCCACACATCACCGCTGCTGGGTCCACCTTCTCACATCTCATAGGCTAGAACTCTGTTGATATTAACTGCGCATGTGCCGGTTTCCCATGCCAGACTCTGTAGTGCTGGGGAGTGGCTTCAACTGTAAGTTCTTTCACTGCTGTCAGAAAACCCATTCAAATTGTCCTTACATTTTTAAAAAGTGTCAAGCTGCATCTGCTGGTACCAGGCTTCAGTGGGAAGCTGTGTCTGGTGGTAGGCTACGATGGCAAGTGACATGTTGCATCCGGTGGCAAGTGACATGCTACATCTGGTGGCAGGCTACGGTGGCAAGCAACACACTATATCTGGTGGCGAGTGACACGCTGCAGCTGGTGGTAGGTAATGGTGGCAAGTGACATGCTACATCTGGTGGCAGGGGACACAGTGCATCTGGTGGCTGGCAATGGGGGCAATTGACACACTGTATCTGGTGGCAGGTGATGGTGGCAGGTGACACAATGCATCTGGTGGCAAGGGACACACTGCATCTGGTGGCTGGCAATGGGGGCAATTGACACACTGTATCTGGTGGCAGGTGACACAATGCATCTGGTGGCAAGTGACACCCTGCAGCTGGTGGCAGGTAATGGTGGCAAGTGACATGATGCAGCTGGTGGCAGTGGACACTCTGCATCTGGTGGCAGGCAATGGGGACAATTGACACACTGCATCTGGTGGCAAGGGACACACTGCATCTGGTGCCAGGCTACAGTGGAAAGTGACAAGCTCAGGGCTCCCCCTGATTCTGCATTATGGTGAGTTTAACTATTTCATTATATATTACAATGTAATAATAGAAATAATGCTCTTCAATCATCCTGACACCATACAACCTTGGTGTCAGGATGATTAAAACACTAACGCCTGCCTCGCCAAACCCCCCAAACCCATCAGTTCTCTATAATACTACACCATAAGGGCTTTATCTGCTGTCAGAATACAATGTGCCCGTGGGGGGTGGATCGGATTCCTCCATGCCACCTCGCTTGTGTGGATGGACAAATGATTTGTTATTTTCCACATTTTGTGACAGGCCAGCTGTCCAGCAAAGAAAGGGTTAGTTCCGCAGTGCAAACGATACGCAGTGGATCTCTTGTCAGAGGGTGTTTGACAGGGGATGAGGAAGCAATATGTTGCCTCCTTACTGCTTGTTGTGACCCCTAAAAGCTTGCACCACTGTGCTGCAGCAGCCTGCATTGCACGAGGTTGCAATATGGCCTCAGACACTTGGGTCATGTTTGGCGGACAGCATGTATATACCTCCGTAAGGCTGCCTTTGCAGCTTAAGGGGATGGTAAAAACAAGGCTCAACTGCCTGTTTTTACCAACATAGTCATATGGCTTAAACCTCTTTTCCAAAAGTAAAGAACAGTTTCTGTAACTACCTATAAAGTTGTAGCTGGAGTTCAGCTTTACATTGTTTGTTTCTTACGTGAACTCTTTTACTTGAACTTTTTAAAACTACAAGTCCATCTGAGACAACTTTCTCCACATGGTGGCACCACTGCTGGGCTATTTCACTGCAGAATTAACAGCGCTGTCACCTTGTTAACAGAGATGTAAAAACAACAGATATACTGGTAGGATCAACTGGTGCTTTTAAGAAAAGGGGAGCTCATATGACTGAGGGTGTGGTTGCCGTCATCTCTTATTTGTCAACACAGTATTATACCTCCTCACTTCATGGGATTTTAAAGACAACCCAAAAACAATTATAATGTATAAAAAAGTATTTTATTCTTTTTTTATTATTATTTAAAAATACTAAAAAGTAATAAAAAAAAATCTTTTGTACAACCACGGTTTTACATATAAACATGAACAGTATACACAATAATAGCACATCTGAGTACAGAAAGTGGTATTCCCCAGCTACTTGCGGTTCAGTCCCATCACCATATGAAAACAGTAGATGGTTCCAAGAGTTGGGGGTATCCAATGCGTTTCAAAATAATTTTTTCTTCAGGGTTTTTATACCACTATAGTATGCTATCTTTGGCTAGAGTGCTCTCACACTTCAATCTGTGAGAGCCCTCTAGCCAGAGACAGCATACTATAGTGGTATAAAATCCCTGAAGAAGAAATTATTTGTACCTTATTTCGAAAACGCGTTGAATATCCCCAACTCTTGGAACCATCTACTGTTTCCATAGGATGATGGGACTGAATAGCAAGTAGCTGGGGAATACCACTTTCTGTACTCATGTACTCAGGTGTATTATGGTGTATACTGTTCATATTGTGGTTTTACAAAATATTTTTTTTATTAAATTTCTTTTTAGTATTTTTAAAGAATGATAATAAAGAATAAAATACTTTTTTATACATTATAATTGTGTTTGGGTTGCCTTTCAAATCCCATTAAGTGAAGAGGTATACTGTGGGATCAACTGGTGCTTAGTATACGTAAACCTGTTCCCACCCCCATTCTAAGCGCCCTATTATAATTACTATACTAACTATATATATATATATATATATATATATATATATATATATATATATATATATATATATATACTACCTATTCTGAGAGTGCTCTGGTCTGGTCACATGATCTCTTCAATGGCCAGCTTCTGTGTAGAGGAGCGATCGCTGACACGGCCTGCAATACCTATGTGGGGATGTCATTTATAGGCTTATTATGGGGCATCCATTGTCGTCTGTCCCTCTTCTACATTGGAGCCGATCTTGTGACCGGGCCGGAGCGCCCTCACCTCATGCTTGTTCTAAATAACCATATTTCCATAAATCTATTAATTATTGAGAATTAGGGATTATATTGTGACAGTGTTTCAGTGTCTGATTTCCCAGATTGTACCTTGTAATCCAAATAAATGCCTTTTTCACAGTCATTTAGAATAAATATTAATTATAAATTAGAAGAAAAATGTTCTAGAATTATTGCACATTCAATTCCATTATTCATATAAATTTATATAAAATGTAAAACATAATATTTAATACCAGTTATATTTGCAGGTTGCTGAAGTTGCCCATAGCATTATGATAAAATGAGTTTGCTAATGAGGTGTTATACCAAATACAACCACATGATGGCAAACGAGTTCCATTACAGGAGAATGGGCCATGTATTTATTCTGCAGAATGACAAAGTTAACGTCTGTTATAGTGGGCAATAGAGAAATGCAGAGAGAGATGAACAACAACAAAAAATAAATATTAATGTCCCCCAAAACTGTTTTATCCATTGGAAGACAAATGTATTCCTGCATTTTTCACGCTCAGTTTGGTACGCAGCTTTTGTTATGTATGTACACCAAGCTACACAAGCTGTAACTTTTATAATTATTTACTAGAAATTTAGCTTGACTGCACTCTGTTGTCTTCCTATTAGTATGGCCCTGTTCATGCATCTGTGTTCTCAGATACACCTGTATATAAGATACAGCACATCAGCATATTATTTTAACACTGGTTGAGCAGTGTTTTACTTTTTCTCTTCTGCGTTTTATTAAAAAACTAAATTCCATTTCTTGGATATGTTAAACATGTTCACAAACACGATTCGTATACTTTTCTAAATTTCTATGAATCCCCATGGGCAGGAAAGCAGATGTTAGTAAGGTCAAACTGCAACAGAACACTGTCTCTACTACAAATTTATTGAAAATTGGATCAAGGGACCTGCTGAAAAAGCCCATAAGGAGGGTTTAGCGCATATGGGTGGGAGGAGCCGCTACCCGTGATGTTACTATTTACTTTAGTATCAGCATGGTGAGCTGAATACATGCTTGTTTTACACATATTTATGTGAGTGTTTTTAATCCCTTGATCTAATTTTCAATACATTTATAGCAGAGAGCACTATAGTTTCTCTATTTCTATTCTTTGATATGCTATACATTTGATTGAGACTCAAGAAGTGGAGTAGCATGATTCAGGGATGCCAATTTAGGAGTGTTCCTGTACCATCCTAAGTGGAGTTCACTGAGGCCTTTGTGACTCTGTGGTGGGGTCATACTTTGGAGGTGAGCAGGCATTTTATCCGGAGATGGTGGGCACCTAACACATTGGATGTTTTTTAAGGACTGTCACTTTGATTATTACACTTCCGTGGAATCCTGATATTGGGGACTGTTATGCCCTGTACACATGACCGGTTTTGCCGTTGGAATAAACTCTGAAGGTTTTTCCGACGGAGTTCCGACAGAATTCCACTCAAGCTGTCTTGCATACACACAGTCACACCAAATTCCGACCGTCCAGAACGCGGTGACGTAAAACACGTACAACGGGACTAGAAAACGGAAGTTCAATAGCCAGTAGCCAATAGCTTCCGTCTCGTACTTGCTTCAGAGCATGCCTCGTTTTTGGTCCGTCGGAACAGCATACAGATGAGCGTTTTTTCCGATAGTAATTTGTTCCGTCAGAAAAATATAGAACATGTTCTCTATCTAAGTCCGTCTGAATTTTCAACAGAAAAAGTCAGATGGGGCATACACGGAATATATGATGAAAATCAGACTCTTTCTGTCGGAAATTCCGCTCGTGTGTACGCGGCATTACACTATTGATACTACATTAGTTATTTCAGCTATGGTATTATGTTTGTCTTATGTTTTAAATGTGGTTGCGCTGCACTTATATTTTGTACTTAAGTTTTGGAAGTTGAATGGACACATATCTAGGGTGTTAGCAGCAGTCTTTGCCTTGTTTTTTTGGCAAATGATAATATTGTTTATTATTTGCACATAGATTAGAGTGGTTGTTTGCACTGATTATACTTCACATATGCATTATCTCACAAAAGTGAGTACACCCTTCACATTTTTGTAAATATTTTATTATATCTTTTCATGTGACAACACTGAAGAAATGACTCTTTGCTGCAATGTAAAGTAGTGAGTGTACAGCTTGTATAACAGTGTACATTTGCTGTCCCCTCAAAATAACTCAACACACAGCCATTAATGTCTAACAAAAGTGAGTACACCCCTAGGTGAAAATGTTCAAATTGGGCCTAAAGTGTCAATATTTTGTGTTGCCACCATTATTTTCGAGCACTGCCTTAACCCTCTTGGGCATGGAGTTCACCAGAGCTTCACAGGTTGCCACTGAAGTCCTCTTCCACTCCTCGATGAGAACATCACGTAGCTGATGGATGTTAGAGACCTTGCGCTCCTCCACCTTCCGTGTGAGGATGCCCCATAGATGCTCAATAGGGTTTAGGTCTGGAGACATGCTTGGAACACTACTGGAGAGCATTACTGGTAGGCACTGGTGGGCACCACTGATGGGGCTGCACTGATAATCATTGCACTGATTATCAGCACAGACCCCCCTGTCAGGTGAGCCACTTATTGGCTCTCCTCACACGCTGTCAGCGTGAGTAGAATAATGCCGATAACCGGTACTTTCTATTTACACTGTGATCAGCTGTGATTAGACACAGCTGATCACATAGTAAAGAGCCTACGTTATAGGCTCTTTACCCTGTCCGAGCGACACACTCCCCCCACCAATCACCGTGCTGCGTGCCCCCGGGGGGGGGGGGGGGGCGCACAAGCGGCATGTTGTGAAGGATGTCATATGACATCCAGTCACAACAATTAAACCACCGCCCGACCATCATTTTGTTATAGGCTGGGCGGATGTGGTTAAGGTGTATCTCCAAAAAATCATCTGGGTGATCAGTGTACATTGCAAGGATTTTTACAAACGTTGTTGCAGATTGCTACCTGTTTCTGTTCTGAAGGAATAGCTGTTTGTTTCATCATGTCCTTTGTGGTCTGATTTTAAATGGGAGGATTCGGTTCACTATAATCACCTGGTGCACTTTCAGTGTTCTAATGAGGAAAGTTGCAGTGTCTGTAAGTCTTTAACACCTGGGGAATATCTCACTGAAACTGAATTTCCTATTGCAGGGGATGCCAAAACTCTGACTTGCATGTCAGTGCAGACTTCTGGGAAAATCAGTGAGCCAATTACACAAGCAGGAAATTACTAGGGGGGGGGGGGGGGGTTGTGCATCAGCTGTGTACAGAATGCCTCCAGATTGCCATATTACATTGAATGTTACTGAAAATTATGACTGCAGATTGAAAAGGAAATGTAATTTTTATTAAAATTAAAGTATTAGTAAAGATACAAGTTTTTCTTGTTTTAGACAGAGTGGAGATGGTTTAAAACACCTATTAGGTTTTTATTGCTGTCTGTGCTCCTATTAGGATGATTCCCCTTCTCTATTTGTCCTGTTTACCATTACCACCAAAAGTGAAAGAAAATCTCACATTTTTGGTTGTCCCCAGAACACTAATACAGGGGAAGTCTTCAAATGGGGACAACCAGGGATTCCTTCACTTTGGAAGTATTTCCTCTCACTTCCTTACTTCTCATCTCCAAATGGGTCACAGTTGGCAAAGAAGGGGTTATAACCCCCCCTTACTCTACACAGAATAAATAAAAAGGCTTAAAATAACAATGTGGCTTGTGTGGCAATTGTATATGCTTTTTTTTTTTTTTTTTTAAACTGACAATTTTATCAATTTTTGTACAAGAAGATGCAGTGCAACTGTGCAGCATGAGTACATAGATTGCAAAACATAAGGCACCAAGAAGTAGCGTAACAGCAGAATCAATCAACATGGGTCATTCAAAAACAAACAATAGATCTGCAACTGATGGCTAAAAGGAGCTGCAAGTCTAAAATCAGGTAGTAAGGTAGCACTAGTGTCTATACAGATAGCTATCGATAGGTACTCAGCTCCACAAAGACAAGCCCAGTGCCAGTAGTAATAAGAAAAAAAAAGGGGGAGGGGAAGCCGACTAAAGCCAGCCATAGACAGAGAAGTTTTCTTTCCTTTCCCACTGGTTGCAGGAAAGAAAACCGCTCGATTCCCCCATCAACACAGTGTTGATGGGGGAATCCTTCCAGCGGAGCCATTGTGTTCTCCTGGCGGGGAAGCCATCCCCACCGAGAGAACACAGTACTTATTGCTAGCAGCTATAACAGCTGCTAGCAATAATCGCATGTAAAAATCGATCTACTTGAGTACATTAAGCCTAACCATACATGGTTTGAATCTGAATCGGCCGAGATTCAAACCATCTTAGGCCGGCTTACATAGTTACATAGTTAGTAAGGTTGAATAAAGACACCAGTCCAACCTGAGTGAGCACCCCCAATTGTCCCCATCCCCGCACATTGCATCCCATCAAGATGCCCATCCACTATATTATTTGTTTATTTTTTTTAAATATATTTAAGGTACCCATGTAGCGCCATCAATCTACGCAGCGCTGCACACACAACCACACCGGTCCCCATCCCCATAGGGGTCTGCAATCCAGGGTCCCCAACTCACACCCATACACCAGGGCCAATTTTTTTTGGACAGAAGCCAATTAACCTACCAGCATGTCTTTGGAGTGTGGGAGGAAACTGGAGTACCCGGAGGAAACCCACGCAGGCACAGGGAGAACATGCAAACTCCAGGCAGGTAGTGTCGTGGTTGGGATTCGAACCAGTGACCCTATTGCTGCGAGGCAAGAGTGCTAACCACTACACCACTGTGCTGCCCAACCACTACACCACTGTGGCTTAAGAGGGAAAGGGAAGGGGAGAGGAAATAGAGCGCCTAACTTCCAAGACCAGCAAAACAACCCGAGGCCGGACCCCACCGCATGTCCCCCAGCAAGGTCCATACTAGATATAAGGGAGTAAATCAGGTGAGTGGAGCCTCCAAAAGGTTCCATAGTTCCCAGACATGATTGTGTTTGTACAAGGAGTTGTGCAGGAAAGCTGTGGGGTTTTCCAACCTCTTTATATCCTGGATCCTCACATGTAACTTAATCAATGAGGGAGGCTCCTCTCTTTTACCACTTAAAGAGGTAATAAACCACTGGCTTTTTTTTTTTTTTTTTAAACCCTGCAAGACAATATCATAATGTGCTAGTATGCATTGCATATTAGCACATTATATGAAACTTATCTTAGATGAAGCCCTCCAGCGTGGTGTGTTACCACTGAAGGAGCTTCCATCTTCACAGGGGGGTTGATTTACTAAAGGCAAATCCACTTCGCACTACAAATGCAGTGCAAGTGCATTTGGAAGTGCATTTGCTGTAGATCCGTGGGGGACATGCAAGGAGAATAAAAAACAGCATTTTTGCTTGTACATGATTGGATGATAAAATCAGCAGAGCTTCCACTCATTTCTGATCTTCCCCTCAGATATACCGTGACTGCCCTTCCAAGTGCATGTGTAGTGCAGAGTGGATTTGCCTTTAGTAAATCAACCCCCCCGGTCTTCCTTCCGGGTTTGTGGCTCTGTGAGTAGCTGGAGCCAAGATGACATCACTCCAGTGCATGCAGGTATGCCGTTCCTTCAGAGCGCATGCACAGGTGATGTCAGTGACTGCATCTACAATAAATATCTCCTAAACGGCACATGTTTAGGAGATATTTACAGTACCTATAGGTAAGCCTTATCATAGGCTTACCTATAGGTAAAATTTTATGCATGGGAGTTTACTTCCAATTTGAGGGATAAAACCTCTTTGGAAACATGTTACACTCGTTTTTAGGGTGGAAAATGTTGAATATTCCTGCTTCTGCAGCTCTCCTCCCAATCCCCCCACCGTGACAGCAGGCCAGGGAACTTCTCCCTGCACCCACGTTCACATTTTGAAAAGAGTGTGGCTGTGTGGGGCGCCATCCACATGGCCGAGTCATTCATTCACAGAGTTCAGTGAATGCGTTCATATTTTGCAGCTTGTAGTTCTTAATGAAGTGCTAGGGTGCTGGTGAGCATTTTCATAGTCAATTGAGCTTCCTTCCAGTAACTGCCCCTT
This sequence comes from Aquarana catesbeiana, assembly GCF_042186555.1. Taxonomy (NCBI): domain Eukaryota; kingdom Metazoa; phylum Chordata; class Amphibia; order Anura; family Ranidae; genus Aquarana; species Aquarana catesbeiana. The sequence continues at coordinate 47,060,287 of NC_133326.1, read as the reverse complement.
TTGGAGGTAGGGGCAGACAGCTACACTGCAGAGGAGCCTGACATTGCACCCGTTGTCTGCTGATCGCAGATGCAATGCTTTACAGGCTCCTAAGAAAAAAAATAGTAAATGCACATAATTTTTTTTTTACATGCAAAAAAATGTGCATTTATTTAGTTTTTTTTTGTAAAAGGTGAACTTATCCTTTGATAGCCATTAAGCAACATGCTGCTATCAGCACATGGGCTAGGTTTTTTTTGTAAGTTTTAGAAAATGTTCAGGGGAGTCCCAAAGGGACTTTTAGGAAGGGGTATTTTTTTTATTTATCTTTTAACAAAAGTGAAGCTATCCTTTAATGTTTGTAGTCTATGTATTGTTTCTGCCACTAGAGGTCACCAAATGATTACACAAAAAGACATAAACTGACTTTGTTATTCTTCTTGTGAAGTACATACAGTATATATACTGTATATAATAAATGCACAATTCCTGCAAAATGTTACCAACAATTTATTGTATTTGCTAGGCTTGATTTTAGGGAAGTGGACAGGGGATTTAAGGAGAAGCAGTTTAGTTTAAATGTACTTTTATATGTTAACGTGTGCACGAAGGAGTAAAGGATGGGACTTCAGAGCCACAGCTTGTGTTGTATATAGTAATTATGTGGTTGTGTGACAGTTTAACAAATCTAATGAGCTCATAGCAGGAAGCACGCCGCATAGAATCAGCAGCATCTGCGATCGTCTGGTGAAGTGTAAATGGTCCTTATTACATCAGTTGTAAAGATGGCATTTCATTTCCAAAGGCCTCTTTCAAGCCAGGGCTGGCTGTCTTCCCTGGCTTTAAACTTGCTTGGATGATAGCTAATCCCAATCAGTACATACATCTTATTATGGGAAAGGTATATGCTGACCTTGGAGACTTGCTTCATTATCCGTCTACCAAAACAATTTAGGAGATGATAGAGATTCAAACGTCATAGTCTCCGGAGGAGAACATGGCCCTTATATGGTTTTGCAGAAACCGATAGCAAATAATCCCACTCACCTTTTACTGTTGTAACTTCGCTATGTGAATGAATTGTAAGGTCTGAGTGGTTGTTCTGGGTTATTGCATATCCTAACTCCTTGCACAAACGTATTAAATATACCTTCAAGAATGTTGCCTGTGGTCTTATTTTTTTAATGATATCATTCTGCCATTTTAAGCTTTTAATGGTCTGCTGGCAAGACTTTTCTTCACCATCCCAGCAAAAAACACCAATTTACATGCCTAGTGTTTAGTAGAATGCCAGCTTAAATTTTTTTGTTTTTTTTTTAGTTTTGGGTACAGTGGCAAAGCATTAGAGCCTTGGTCAGGTTTATAATTGTCTGCCTTCCCATTGGGGAGAGCCATTCTAACTTTCTGTTCTTTGACTATCGTCTACAGCGGGGGCCCCCGATCTTTCTAAGCAAAGAGCCACTTTACTGTACTTCAAACGTTTGGTATGCCAGACTGTGGATAGTAGGAGTAGAAAATGCCCTAGGGTCAGTGGGAGTAAACAGTGCCTCATCATTGGTATTAGTGGGAGGAATAGTACCTCACCATTGGTGTCAATGGGAGGAATAGTGCCTTGTCATTGGTACTATTTTGAGGTAAATTGCCCCATCACTGGTATAAGTGGGAGGAATTGTGCCCCATAATTGTTGTCAGTGGGAGGAATTGTGCCCCATAATAGGTGTCAGTGGGAGGAATTGTGCCCCATCATTGGTGTCAGTGGGAGGAATTATGCCCCATAATTGATATAAGTGGGAGGAATAGTGCCCCATCATTGATACAAGTGGGAAGAATAGTGGCCCATCATTGATATAGGTGGGTAGAAAAGTGCCCCATCATTGATATAAGTGGAAGGAATAGGGCCCCATTGTTGGTATCAGTGTGAGGAATAATACCCCAAGAACTAGATAAAGTAAAAACAAAGGGAAGCAGCTTGTAGACCTCTGGTCTACAAGGTCAGGAACTGGGCAAAAAGCTAAATTTTATTGTTATTTCTGGAATAAAGAATATATTCAGATGATGATACCTCTCCCAGTGACAGCTGTGTGTGATTTCCACTTGCTGTCATTTTTCTAGGACAGTAAATTAGGGGAAATCACTCTGATAGGGACACATATATCAATAAAACCATAGCTTCTAACCCTTCCCTAGTCTGTCCAAAATTAACATCAGCAACAATAAAAAAGTTTGGCTGTAGTTTTGCTTTTAGGATAACATAATGAAATTCAAAAAGACTAAAAGGGGTCTATTTATGAAAAACAAATTCTCATACATTTGCACAGCTGTCACTAATAATTGCTGTAATCGCCTAATAATCACCTAATAATCACAAATAATTGCCAGGCAGTCCAATTCATGTCATATGGGACACAACAGTTGCTTGGACACAGCTGCTGCTCCCAAATTTACATCTGTGTGGGTGCAGGTGCATGTTTCTGAATGCAGACAGTGTGATTTTGGAGACACACACCCACATGCACTCCGCGCTGGACCCACGCGGATGACAAATTCGGATCAGTAGCTGTATCCTGTGACTGCCTGCACGCGTTTGCAGGGAATACCTGTGCATGCAAAGCATTTGCCCTTTTGCCTATAAACGTTTATGTACATCCATGTGAACAAGGCCTTTCTTCCTACAATCCTCAGGTCCATCTAGTGGACATAATGCGACCTTTTCTTCATTGGGGTATTTCAGGAAAATACAACATAATGTCCACTAGATGGAAACCCAGTCCTTAAGCTGTTCCCTTGGGTTTAAGCATATTATGCACAAGCACCTGCGTAAGGGACAGTTTATCTGTTTTCATCAATTTTTCATTAATATTTTTATAAATGTTCCTTCCCCTGCTTGACAGTATAGCCCATCTTTGATGATTTGTACAGTGCACTGGCATTTTTTTTTCCATGTGCAGTCGGATTAGATCAATTTTAAAATGTATTTTATATTCTATCAAGTTTTGTAAAAATTAAAGTGAGGTAAATGAACGTTTGGTCCAAATTAAACCAAAAACTAAACTATATTGTAGGATTCAAACAGTAATGTCCAGGAGCTACTGGAGTATTGTCCAGGAGCAGCTGTCTCAAAAAGCTTTACTAGTGGAGCCTACTGTACTTGGCTGCTGTTGCTCCATAGGTCTTTGGAAGCTCATCTCCACCTTATTTGTGCCACTCGGTGCCACATTTTCCCATCGGTGGAGGCCATCTTTTGAACTGACAGCCAGAAGGGTGTGCAGAGTGAACTGGAGACCCGGCTGAACACACCTAACAAAACATATGGCAATCAGAAAGGTGGTGTGCGAGATTAGATTATTTTACATAGCGGGCAGAGCCCAATGTGTGCAGAGAGCTACATTAACATCATCCTGTATGTTATAGAGGGAAATGCAGCATCGCCTTGCTGGTGGTTGCTGAATAGGATGTGAGCTGTCAAACGCTTTTCTACCTTTGAAAGATTCATTTGGGAATGAAGATCTCTCCTCCCTTCCGTGTGAGTGAAGAATCGTCCGGTTATCAATGGGAAGAGAGGCGTGTGTTTGTTTAAAATGAGCCCATGTCTCACATCTCCTCGTTGTTTCCTGTTTCCTGGGCCAGGATGGTGGGAAAAGTCACATCACTGGCACATACTGTGTTTTCTACATGATTGTACGACTGTACTTAGTCACATATCCTTCAGCTAGTCCCTATTCTCACAACACAGTAGTCTTCTTCTGCACAGAACACGTTTATAATATTAGTTGTTCCTGATCTTCCATACTGTCTCCAAAGAAGTAATTGACAAGATTAGGGGCTTATTCTCTGATTAGTGCAGACAAATAAAACCATCCAGTGGAATAAATAAATATATAAAAAAAGATTAAACTGTGGTGAGCCAGTAGTGTATGATCTGCAGGCAGTGCCCGGTTTAGACCTTCAAGGCCCGGGGCACTTGAAGTTCAAGGGCCCCTTCAACATAGACATTAAATTGTATGACAAATAAAAAAGTGAACTGAAATGAATGATAAACCGCATTTGTTCAGAAAAAAATATAAGTTAGGTTCCGAAGAAGACACTTTTTTCTCCTAATTTTATTGACTATAAGAATAGACATTACACAGGTAATTGGAATTACACAGGTATGCATCACACTATAATATTTACAAAAAGTTTGCAGGCCTTGCTTTGTGCACTGGTGTGCAGTCATGTTGGAACAGGAAGGGGCCATCCCCAAACTGCTCCCACAAATTTGGGAACATGAAATTGTCCAAAATGTCTTGGTATATTGATGCCTTAAGAGTTCCCTTCACTGGAACTAAAAGGCCAAGCCCAACCCCTGAAAAACAACCCCACACCATTATCCCCCCTCCACCAAATGATTTGGACCAGTGCAAAAAGTAAGGTCCATAAAGACATGGATGAGCGACTTTGGGTGGAGGAACTTAAATGGCCTGCTCAGAGTCCTGACCCCAACCCGATACTCGATATAACAACTTTGGGATGAATTAGAGCAGAGACTACGATCCAGGCCTTCTCGTCCAACATCAGTGCCTGACCTCACAAATTCGCTTCTGGAAGAATGGTCAGACATTCCCATAGACACGCTCCTAAACCTTGTGGACAGCCTTCCCAGAAGAGTTGACGCTGTTATGGCTGCAAAGGGTGGACCAACTCAATATTGAACCCTACGGACTAAGACTGGGATGCCATTAAAGTTCATGTGCGTGTAATGGCAATACTTTTGACAATATAGTGTGTTTATGTATGTATGTATGTATGTATATATGTGTATATATATATATATATATATCTATAGATATATCTATAGATATATCTATAGATATATCTATATAGATATAGTGCGTTATTATTTGCATGTAGTAAATAAATACTTGGTAGTCCCAATGTAATAAGGTTATGGTTCACAAAAAAAATCAATAATTTCTTACTCATGTATTTGATTTATTGCTTTTCTCAGATTTTAGTTGAAAATAGTAGATGTGGTGGTTAAAGTTGTCTATGCACATGAAGGTGAGTGACCACCATATGAGTGTGGCCATATCTAACAGAAGAGGACATTCTGCACCAGATCAGAGTTTGTGGTTTGTAGCGAAGCTGGCATCATAAAGAGGCAATAGGTGGTAACACCCCCCTAGAATTAATAAGTTAATAAGAATTGCCAAAGCCCCTGAAGTCGGCTCAATAAAATCCTGTGGGGGTTATTTACGAAAGGCAAATCCACTTTGCACTACAAGGGCACTTAGAAGTTCAGTCACTGTAGATCCAATGGGGACATGCAAGGAAAATAAAAAACAGCATTTTAGCTTGTACATGATTGGATGATAAAATCAGCAGAGCTTCCCCTCATTTCAGATCTTCCCCTCAGATCTACAGTAATTGCACTTCCAAGTGCACTTGTAGTGCAAAGTGCATTTGCCTTTAGTAAATAACCATTAATTGTAAACAGAACCCTAGGGTTTTAGTAAATAACCCTCTATACAGTGGGGCAAAAAAGTATTTAGTCAGCCACCAATTGTGCAAGTTCTCCCACTTAAAAAGATGAGAGAGGCTTGTAATTGTCATCATAGGTATACCTCATCTATGAGAGACAAAATGTGGAAACATATCCAGACAATCACATTGTCTGATTTTTGAAAGAATTTATTTGCAAATTATGGTGGAAAATAAGTATTTGGTCACCTACAAACAAACAAGATTTCAGGCTCTCACAGACCTGTATCTTCTTCTTTAAGAGGCTCCTCTGTCCTCCACTCATTACCTGTATTAATGGCACCTGTTTGAACTTGTTATCAGTATAAAAGACACCTGTCCACAACCTCAAACAGTCACACTCCAAACTCCACTATGGTGAAGACCAAAGAGCTGTCGAAGGACACCAGAAACAAAATTGTAGACCTGCACCAGGCTGGGAAGACTGAATCTTTAATAGGCAAGCAGCTTGGTGTGAAGAAATCAACTGTGGGAGCAATAATTAGAAAATGGAAGACATACAAGACCACTGATAATCTCCCTCGATCTGGGGCTCCACGCAAGATCTCACCCCATGGTGGTCATAATGATCACAAGAACGGTGAGCAAAAATCCCAGAACCACACAGGGGGACCTAGTGAATGACCTGCAGAGAGCTGGGACCAACGTAACAAAGGCTACCATCAGTAACACACTACGTCGCCAGGGACTCAGATCCTGCAGTGCCAGACGTGTCCCCCTGCTTAAGCCAGTACATGTCCGGGCCCATCTGAGGTTTGCTAGAGAGCATTTGGATGATCCAGAAGAGGATTAGGAGAATGTCATATGGTCAGATGAAACCAAAGTAGAACTGTTTGGTAGAAACACAACCGTCGTGTTTGGAGGAGAGAGAATGCTGAGTTGCAAACCAAAATACACCATACCTACTATGAAGCATGGGGGTGGCAACATCATGCTTTGGGGCTTCTTCTCTGCAAAGGGAACAGGAGGACTGATCGTGTACATGAAAGAATGAATGGGGCCATGTATCGTGAGATTTTGAGTGCAAACCTCCTCCCATCAGCAAGGGCATTGAAGATGAAACGTGGCTGGGTCTTTCAGCATGACAATGATCCCAAACACACCACCCAGGCAACGAAGAAGTGGCTTTGTAAGAAGCATTTCAAGGTCCTGGAGTGGCCTAGCCAGTCTCCAGATCTCAACCCCATAGAAAACCTTTGGAGGGAGTTGAAAGTCCGTGTTGCACAGCAACAGCCCCAAAACATCACTGCTCTAGAGGAGATCTGCATGGAGGAATGGGCCAACATACCAGCAACAGTGTGTGACAACCTTGTGAAAACTTACAGAAAAAGTTTGACCTCTGTCATTGCCAACAAAGGATATATAACAAAGTATTGAGATGAAATTTTGATATTGACCAAATACTTATTTTCCACCATAATTTGCAAATAAATTCTTTCAAAAATCAGACAATGTGATTGTCTGGATTTGTTTCCACATTTTGTCTCTCATAGTTGAGGTATACCTATGATGACAATTACAGGCCTCTCTCAACTTTTAAAGTGAGAGAACTTGCACAATTGGTGGCTGACTAAATACTTTTTTGCCCCACTGTATGTCCATGCACACATAGGCTTTTACTAGAGTTTAGAGGCAGTGAAATGCTTTTCTCCTGAAGGCATAAGAATCACGTTCAGAAAAGGGCATAAAGCTAAACGCATATAAAAGGCAAGCCTAGCACTTCAGTATTTATTAATTTTAATGGCCAGAATAAATTAAAGTTAAATAAAAATTCTGGCCAATTAAATTAAAAAAACGCCCAAACACCAAATGCTGCTAAACTTGCCTAAACTGGCTTTAAAAAAAAATCGCAGCTTAGGTAAGTTTTTAACACAGATTTCTTTCATGTCAGGAGAAACAGCGTTTACAATAAATCAGTGTGTATGAGGCCTTAGTATATCTAAATTACTGTGATTGGTTCTAATTGAGCTGTAACAACTTTGACAGTAAACGTAACAGCAAAATTCACTTTTGCTACCAGCCATATAATATATACTACCGGCTTACACACACTTTCTTTCAACAGAATGGAATTCGACGATGAAGATGGAGAGGGACCCAGCAAATTTTCAAGGTCAGTGTCTAGGGTACTTTTTGTTTGTTTCGGTGGAAGTGCAAAGATTGCAGTTTTTTTAATATTCTTTTCTTTACTCTACAGGTAAAGTTGCAAGTTGCAGGCTCTGAGATGTAAGGTAGGAGATTGCTTCAGATTCCTGGTCCTCATCAGCTCTGCAGGTTTGTTATCCCTGCTTAGAGAGAGCTGGATGTTTGTTTCCAGGTTGGAAGATGAGAATGACCAACGAGATGGAGACCAGCTGTACAGGTAGGGCCAACAACACATGCATGCAGAAAACAATAGTGTAACTACAATGAAATGATGACAGTGTAGATTTTAGCTGCATTTGCCTTACACACTGTTAGAATTTACTTAAATTGTCCTGTGACAATGGGCCTCAAATTTATTGAGTCTGAAGTATCTGATTGTTGTTATTGCCCATATCATCAAACAATCCTACTATTCCCTGCTGTAATAGAAATATAAAAGGAAGTATCTAATTGGATACTATGGGTGACTAGGACAGTTTTTTCTGCAAACTGAGGCCCAATATATCATATAAACCTATACATTCCATCTGTGTCACTGAGTTATTATGTAACAGTATAAAACATGTTTTCAGTAAGAAGCCGTCCTTTTGCATTAGTATACTGCATTCTTACATACAAATTCACAGCTTTGCAAATAGAAATATCCACCGTCCTCTATCTGGTTACATCAGCATTTTGATTTATATTTACACATACTTAACCCTGCTGTTAATTTTGCCCATACATCTGTTTATCTGCAATAACTGATGTGATTTTAAGCAGGGTGGTTCCAAATGGACCGGGAAGCACAGATAAGTGGTTTTGGGGTGTACTGCCCTGGCTTGCAATGTGGGAGTTGGATTCCAGGGCTTTCAACATTAATAGCTTTGTATACCTGGCAGCCGCTAACTGTCCTGCCTGCATTCCACTGTCAATCAAACTTATAACATGCTGATATTCTGCAGGTCTTTCCAAGTCTAGGAAGCAAAAGGAGCCTCCTGACATCCTGAAGGTGGAATATAAGATAACTTCTGGTCCAATCTGGTGGATTGCTAATGTTTAGATTGTCCAGCTGTGTATACACTGTTCTCTTCTACACATTGCAGCGAAGCACCTTCACCCACGCTCATGAGCACCTCGCTGTCGGACCGACAACATCCCTCGAGTTTCAGTCATTTGTAGGGCTTAGGTTTGGAAGCAGCTCAGGACAGCGCAGTATGTGACGAGAACACTTTGTATTAATAGACATTCACCTGCTGGCTTGCATGAACTCTGTCAGCAAGACAAATTGCATGCACCAGTATAAACATTTTTGTAATCAGAATTTTTACAAAACCAAACATACAACATGCCCTCCTGTAGTGCTGTCAAATAATAAAGAAGAACAAGAATGTATTGCACAATATTCAAACAAAGTACAGTAAATCAACAATTCACTAAAAAAACAGAGTTTAATTGCTAAGTATTGGTGATAAAGTTTATAGAATAAAAATCTTTAGACATTGTATAATGGAGTGCATAATTTTAGTATAATTCACCATAGGATAAAATCAGTATTTTGTCACTGTATATGTTCTGTCTGAATTCATTTTATATAGGAGGAACACTGCACAGTCATGTTCAGATAACATTCTGTTGGTCCTTATGATGGAAGACAGGGAGCCTTGTGTGTACTAATTTGGATTAATTAACTTTGTTTCATGTATTTCTTAAATGTTTAACAAACAAAATAATGACTGTATACAAAAGTACAAAATCTGATTTCACCTATCAGCATATCAAAGCAAGGAATAATTATATCTATATTGCTGTGGTAGCTATGGACTACTTCAATTGGTAAAATGGTATGCTTCCTTTTAAATAATCCTTAAAATGTCAGTGTATCTAAAACTTTTTTTAACTTTACATTATGGGACACGTGATGAGTATCCAGGTACATTTGGTTATGCTGCTGCCTTCAGGAGCTTAGACCTTGGCAAAACAAAGCTGTAAAGACAGTCCAGTATAACCCCTCCCACTCCCAGCATGCCTCTGTTTTTTGCAAGTGTCCTAGGAGAACGGATGTCTTCTCTTCTCTGAGAGAAAATAAAACCTTTTCTTGATTTTTAGAAAGATTTATTTTTGATCTACCAAGTTTCTTCATTTAATAAATTCTCTCAGCTTAATTACACATGATTTAGTAAAGTACAATTAATCTCCATTTGACAACTAATGTCATTGTAGGAGGGGAAAGAGGAGGAAACTCGTCTACTGATCAAATTTCTGTAACTCAGAGTAATTTGGTTATCCTTTCCACGCTGGACCTCTTGTCTGTGAGGTCATCTTAATAGGATTCAGTTAGACAATTCCATTGCATTGGTTTACAGTACATCAACCATCAGGGTGAAACCAGAAGTCTGTGAGAAGCAGTTCTGAACTTGACTTGGGCAGAACTTCAACTTTCACCCCAAGGTGTTTCAAGATCTACATTGCAGGTTAGGGGTGCATGATGTGGACCTCCTATCTTCCAGGTTTAACAACAAACTGAGCAGATTTGTCTCTAGATCCAGGGATCCTCTAGCTTTTGCAGCGGATGATCTGATGACTATTGGATCAATTCAACCCGATCTATGATCTTCCTCCTCTGTAGCTCCTTCCTCACTTACTCCATAGGATCGAGGTGGAGGGCATTTCAGTGATTCTCATTGCTCCAAGCTGGTCCTGGAGGACGTGGTAATCAGATCTCATCCGGGTCCTGGCAGGCTCTCTGTGGGCCCTCCCAGATAGTCTGAATTTTCTGCTTCAGGATCAGTTTACTATCCTGCTTCCCAGTTATTGGCTTTAATGGCTTGGCCGTTGAAGAGCAGATCCTGAGGCACAGGGGCTTATTGGATTCAGACGTCCCTACGCTTTTGAAGACTAGGAAATCAACTTCTCCCAAACTCTGATGTCACTCTTGCAAAGCGTATTTCTCTTGGTGCAAGATAAGGAAATTCCATCCCAGGAAATTCTTAATGGGATGAATCCTGTTTTTCCTCCAGTCTGGTCTGGATCAGCATTTGGCCTTGAGTACCATCAAGGGTCAAACCCCACTTTTGCAGTTTCTTTTTTTAAAGACTGCCTCTCCCTGTGAATGCCTTTGTATTGGATGTCACTCACATTGTTTCTCCAATACAGTTCCCAGTGACTCTGCAGGATATCAACCTGGTTCTTTGACTTCCCTTTGAACCTATCAGGGATATTCCTCATTCTATCCTTACTCCCAATGTTGCCTTTCCCTTCATAATAACTTCTACAAGGCTAGTTTCTGAGTGGTCAGCCTTACTTGTACATAACCCTTTCTTATGCTACACAAGGACAAGGCTAATTTGAGCCCCAGAGCCTCTTTTGTTCCCAGCGTAGTTTCTTTCTTTCACCTTTTGCTCCTAACCTTCCTAAGGTGATTTCCCTACATTGTCTGTCAGTCAGTGGCTCTCTATTCTGCCCCCTCACTGAGAACTGAAACAGGGATCAGTCCAGGCACCTGGTGGATCCAGACTCCCAGAGTCAGGATGACGCGTTGCCTGGACTGATTCCAGTGACGTCAGCAGACAGCGGACTTCAGATCGCTCTCTGCTGAAAACAGGTCACAGGTGTGCAAAATGAATTGCCCTCCTGTGACCCATAGGAGAAGCCCAGCCAAACGAGCTCAGGCTGGACTTCTCCTTTTAAGGGCCTCAAGAACAAGGTTCCCCTTTTCTCTGTTAGGGTGCTTTCCACCTGATCAATTAGTGCTTCTTGAGCTTTTCTGCATCAGGCATCTGCTTCTCAGATTTGCAAGGCTGCCACCTGGTCTTCTGTTCATACTTTTAGTAAGCTCTATCAGGTGGACATGCAAGCTGTAGCTGATGCTGGGTTCAGTTGTAAGCTTCCTCAGGCGGCTCTCTCGGCTCTACGACGCCACCTCTGCTGACCTGTTGGTTTTTGTGAGCTTGTTAGTCTTTTGTTTACTCTCTTGCCCATCCCTTAGTTGAACTGCTTTTGGATATCCCAGTGTACCTGAATACTTCTCCTGTGTCCTGTAATGTCTAATTAAGAAAATAGGATTTTTGATTTACCAAAAATCTTTTTCTTGGAATACATTATGGAACACAAGCCCTTTAGCTCCACAGCTATTGCTTGCAAACAAATCTAAAGCAATTCTGGGAGTTGATGGGGTTATACTGGGTTGTCTTTGCAACTCTGTTTTGCCTGTAACAAATCTCCTAAAGGTAGCAGCACAACTCAGTGTACCTGAATACTCATCTGGCATCCCATAAGTACTCCAAGAAACTAATTGTATTGCCTTTAGTAAATTAACCCCCAAATCTACTGATTTTTTTTTTTACTGCTAGTTACTAAGGGTGAGCTAAGGTTCCTGCCAAACCCATTTCCAGCTAAACCCAGGGGAACCTGTCATATGACAGCAGGCCGCTGTCCCAATCAGCTACGGTCATGGAATTCCCCGCAGCCACATGTAACAAAGGGACAGTAAGGCTGGTGACATCATTGATCTAATATGGCCACATTTGCAGAATGATATCCCCAGCATTCCCATCCCTTTGTGGCATGGGTTACAGGGCAGGGAATTAGCTTGGCTTATCCTTATTAGCTACTTAGTGACGGCAACATGAACTCTGCCAATGTAAGATTGCCTGCACCAGTGTAAACATACAGAGTTGAATAGCACTGCGGCGGCTTTGTTCAATTGCTTTAGACAAATTTTTGTTTAATATTAGGAATCAGTAGTGAAAAGTCCTGTTGCATATGTGTCTCAAGCCTAATTTGTGATGTACTTGCTGTGTATTTTTGTATATTCCATCGTGACCGTTCCCAATTCTCTGAAATCTGTTTGTTAGCACTGAGCGGTAAGTGAGTTTGTGCATGACACTAATGTAGACCAGGGCCCCCAGACACATATTGTGACCTGCTGATATGTACAGCACATGATTTGCCTCATTTACAGAGTCTTCACCAGTGTTTTTTCAGCTCCTGTCCAAAACACATAAATTCGCTTATGACTCAATAGGAAATTAAAAGTAAAGATGCTTCTAATGGCTATTCTTGGTGGCTCTATTACCTGGGAACCATTGCCATTTTTTCAATAAACAGCTCATAAATTTTATAGCAACTACATAAATGCCTTTTGCAGCCAGTGTTACCTTACGTTCCTTTCATTGCATTGGCCTGCAACCCTCCCGTAAGCAAAAGGATTAAAAAATCCCGGAACAGTGACTGTGCATTGACCTGGAATGTTCCAGCAAAGTTACAAGTGAACCTTGATTTAAACCCCTCTGTATATTTGCTGCTGAAGTGTCCTGCTGTTTAATACACTTGAGACCCAGCAGTAAATTCATTAAAACAAACATTTGAAAAGAATCCCAAAAAGAAACCGCTAATCAGACTCTGGAATGTTTTATGAATAAGCACAAGTCCAGCAGGTTCCTAGCAAGATCCAAGTGAAATGGAAACTAAAATGGAAGCTGAACAGACACTGATAAAGACGTTTGTGTACTTATTTCCTGCCCACGTGTGTTCGTTGGGTTGCGGGGACCGTGTCCCTGGACGGCTCTGCTTGGTGCTGATTCTTATACTCTTCCGTTTTTTTCTCCTGCTCTGATTCTGCTTTCAGAGAGAATCACAGTGAAATTGAAAGACGTCGGAGGAATAAGATGACACAGTACATCACAGAGCTGTCCGACATGGTTCCCACCTGCAGTGCCCTCGCACGCAAACCTGACAAGCTCACCATCCTGCGCATGGCTGTGTCCCATATGAAATCCATGAGAGGGACAGGAAATAAATCAACAGACGGAGCTTATAAACCCTCCTTCCTAACAGAACAGGTGCTGATGCTCTGCAAAATCTCCTATGTATGCTTACAAGGCATAATTAAGCTGGCTATACACTACCTGAATTTCACCAGAAATCCATCCATTACTAGCCATCATTGGTTTAACTCCATCCAAAACATTTTTCTTAGTTTTATATCCACTTCCAGACTAGGCCTCTTCTGGCACTTTTTGTTTACATATAACAATCAGTATTTTTTGCTAGAAAATGACTTAGAACACTCAAACGATTTATATATTTTTAAAGCAGAGGCCCTAGGGAATAAATTGGTGAGTTTTGCAAATTTTTTTTTCATGTCACATGGTATTTGCGCAGTGTTTTTTCAAATCCAATTTTTTGTGAAAAAATACATTTTTTTTTTATTTTAATTTAAAAAAAACACAATACACAACCCAGTTTGTTTGTAAAATAAAAAAGATCATGTAAAATAGATAGCAAACATGTTAGACTCTACAGGTTACCACTTTAGATTTACACAGAGGGTCTGGTGCTGCCCATGATCTGACATTCGCAGCGGTACCTCACATGTGTGGGATGATCGCTGTTTGCGTGCATTGCAGGACCGACATGTGCGTTCGCCTTTGCGTGCGAGCACAGGGGGAGTCGGGGCACTTTAATTTTTTTTTTAATGATTAATTTATTTTTTTATTTTTTTACACTGTTGCTTTAAATTACATTTTTTTAATCACATTTATTTCTGTAACAAGGAATGTAAACATCTTTGTGACAGCAATAGGCATGTGACAGGTGCTCTTTCTGGGGAGATCGGGTGTCTATTAGACCCTAGATGTCTCCTCTGCCCTTAAAAGCATTGTTTTTGAATGCTTTTGCTTTTGATTTTTGAAAATGGCGCAGTTGACATCCAAGGCTGTCAGATCAGGTCATCGCTTCTGGGTTACTATGCCTGAGAGCCAATCAAAGCCTATCCAGCCTTTATTTTGCTCTCCGATCAGCCGGAGAAATCACCATCTGATCGTTTCCCAGTGGGATGGGAGAGCCAGAGAAAGCTGCACAAGGCGTTAGGAAGGGGGGGGGACGTCCCCTCCTGCTGCTTGTAAAAGCAATCCAGCGGCTAGTTAGCCAATAGAATTGCTTTTACAAGAGAGCCAACCGCCGGCTCTAAAAACAGTACCGGGATGAGGCAAGCAGCCAGGCATCATCCCAGTATAACCAATTGAAGTCCAGTGATGTATGGTTATGTTGCTGGTCTGGAAGTGGATATAGAGTAGGAAAAAGGTTTCTTATGGCTGTCTGTGACCCCTTTGGGGGAGATTTCCCCTTATTTCCTGTTTTGGCAACACCCATTGGGTGCCCATGTGTGACAGTTTTTTTACTGGAATTAAGTGGAAAACTCTTTGTTGGGGACTCAGACAGAAATAAAACCTTATTGGAGTACCAAAAGTAAAGTGAAATGCCTAGAGTTGGGCTTTCAGGTATGGTTTAAATTACGATTGATAGCCAGTACCTCAGTGCATTAAACATTTACATCATTGGTTAGATCCTTTCCTGTATGCTAGACCATTACTGTGTCTAATTACACATCACTGAGAAACAGATTATCAATCGGAAATTTTTTCATTCATAGAAATCAAGGTAGTTCATTAGAAATGTATTTTTTAGAATTTCTGTGATTTTTTTTTACAAACAACACATATATTTATGATTGCCAGTTTATATTAGACACACCGGATTAAATGGAATTCCAGCCTAATAATAAAAATGCTTAAAAATGTTTCAACCCCCTCCTACTACCTATCCTCCCTAACCTGTGTAAAAATGATCTGTATACTTACTTATTTTTAGTATGCTCTGATTCGATCCCCTGTATCCATGAGCAATGGCTGCAGGGGAAAAGAGGGACCACTGACAATGCCTGGATTATGGGAGACTATGAGTGACATCATCGCTCCTGGAATTCCCAGTTGGCTCCCCTGCAGCCACCGCTCACTGATACAGGGAATCACATGACTGGGCCGGAGTAAAAATAGATAGGTATACAGATCTTTTTAACTTGGGTTTGGCAGAGTAGATAACAGAATAGGAGGGTGGGTGGAAACATTTTTAAGCATAGTTAGGCTGGAATTCCACTTTAAATTTTATATGAGTCTCCTACATAAACCTCATGATTGTAACAGTAGGCAGGTACACATACACTATATTTTCAAAAGTATTGGGACACTTGCCTTTACATGCACATGAACTTTAATGGCATCCCAGTCTTAGTCCGTAGGGTTCAATATTGAGTTGGCCCACCCTTTGCAGCTATAACAGCTTCAACTCTTCTGGGAAGGCTGTCCACAAGGTTTAGGAGTGTGTCTATGGGAATGTTCGACCTTCTTCCAGAAGCGCATATGTGAGGTCAGGCACTGATGTTGGATGAGAAGGCGTGGCTCACAGTCTCCGCTCTAATTCATGCCAAAGGCATTCTATCAGGTTGAAGGCTGGACTCTTTGCAGGCCAGTCAAGTTCCTTCACCCCAAACTCGCTCATCCATGTCTTTATTGACCTTGCTTTGTGCACTGGTGCACAGTCATGTTGGAACAGTTGAAACTGTTCCCACAAAGTTGGGAGCATGAAATTGTCCAAAATGTCTTATGCCCCGTACACAAGGTCGGACATTGATCGGGCATTCCGACAACAAAATCCTAGGATTTTTTCAGACAGATGTTGGCTCAAACTTGTCTTGCATACACACGGTCACACAAAGTTGTCAGAAAATCCTATCATTCTGAACGCGGTGAGGTAAAACACGTACGTCGGGACTATAAACGGGGCAGTAGCCAATAGCTTTCATCTCTTTATTTATTCTGAGCATGCGTGGCACTTTGTATGTCAGATTTTTGTACACACGATCGGAAATTCTGATGGATTTTGTTGTCGGAAAATTTTATATCCTGCTCTCAAACTTTGTGTGTCGGAAAATCCGATGGAAAATGTGTAATGGAGCCCACACACGGTCGGAATTTCCGACAACAAGGTCCTATCACACATTTTCCGTCGGAAAATCCGACCGTGTGTACAGGGCATAAGTATGCTGATGCCTTAAGAGTTCCCTTCACTGGAACTAAAGGACCAAGCCCAACCCCTAAAAAAACAACCCCACACCATAATCCCCCCCTCCACCAAATGATTTGGACCAGTGTACAAAGCAAGGTCCATAAAGACATAGATGAGCGAGTTTGGGGTGGAGGAACTTGACTGGCCTGCAAAGAATCCTGACCTCAACCCGATAGAACACCTTTGGGATGAATTAGAATGGAGACTGCGAGCCAGGCCTTCTCATCCACATCAGTGCCTGACCTCACAAATGTTCTTCTGGAAGAATAGTCAAACATTCCCATAGACACACTCCTAAACCTTGTGGACAGCCTTCCCAGAAGAGCTGAAGCTGTTATAGCTGCAAAGGGTGGGCCAACACAATATTGAACCCTACGGACTATAACTGGGATGCCATTAAAGTTCATGTGCGTGTAAAGGCCGGCATCCCAATACTTTTGACAATATCATGTATGTATTTATATACATATATATTTGTACAATGTATGTGTATTCAGTATTATTTAAAGAAACCTGTGTTGTGAAAAAATGAAGGCTGCCATTTCTGAGCTTCTGAAAAGTTTATTTGTCTGGAGTTGCCTGATTTTAAAAGGAGATCAGCAATGGCAGCCTATAGGTTTCTCTCAGTGCAGGTTTCCTTTAAAGTGAATTTGCTGTGAAGCAAAATGTCTAAGCAAGAAGCCTGAAATGGCAGCTGTCATTCTACAGACCCCGGGTTGCATACTAGTTCAAAGGCAGTGATACTACTTGCAGTGAAGCTGACATTGTCGCTGCCTCTGAATTAGTGTTTGGTCTGAGAGGATAGCAGCTTCCATCTGAGGCTTCTTGCACAGGTGTTTTGACTCATGACAAGGATGCCTTTATTTATCCATCCAGTATACAAACATAAAAAAAAAAAAGAAAATGGATATGTGCCATTTGCTGTAACTATAATTATTTTAGCCATGTGATTGGTATTTTCATATGTCTTGTCTGCACATAAGTGCATTTCTGTAACATGCTATAAAATGTACATTACCAAAACGCACATTAATGCATGGTACTATGTGATGCAGCTGTGCCTTAATTTTGAATGGCAACCCAAAACACATACCAAGCAAAACGCAATGTACATTTATTTCTGCACAAATGTAAACCAGCTGTGCATTGTTGTGCAATGCATTATGGGAAAAAAATGGCTCAGCTGCGTTAGACTTGCATGGAACTGCATTGGCAGCCATTCGGAATAAATGGGCGTCCCTAACACTGTACATTAATACACAACATAGCGCACATTAACTTCTGTATCTATGCACCGCAACAAAGTGACTCCACACTAACTGATCTGTTGAAGTTTAATTGTGGTGAAGTGGAAAGTAGATAATACATGATTTGAACAATCTAAATTAGCTTAAAGAGTAACTCCACTTTTGGTGAGAAAAAAAAACATTTCCCTCTGGGTGATCTATGTAAATGACAAGGATTTTAACAAACTTTGTTGCAGATTCCTACTCTTTCTGAAGAAATAGCTTTGTATATGTCTGTGTCCATGTGCAAAGTGAATTTATATGGGAGTGGTTTTATAATTATCAATCAGCTGCTGCACCTGCAGGGCTGTAATGAGCAAAGTTGCAGAGTCTGCATCCCTTTAGATGTGATTACCCTTTGGGAGTATCTCACCAAAAATGATATTTTTATTGCAGGGGATACCAAATATCTGACTTGTATCTTAGTGCAGACACCTGGGAAAATCAGTAAGCCAATCACACTAGCAGGAAATGACATTTTTCAGGGGGTGTTCTGTACACCATGTGTGTACAGAATGCCTCCCAGGTTACCATGTTGCATTTTACAGAAAATTACAGCACTGCAGATTGAAAAGGAAAGGTAATTTTTAAACACATTCAGTTACAATATTACTTGATTCACAATTGTAAATGCTATAATATTTGCTTTATTGTGCTATATTATTTTATTTTTTTTTTTTTTGCTATTTTTTTCCCACAAAAGTGGAGTTGCCCTTTAAGAAAAGGCTTTATAGAAAGGAAATTACTTGTTAAGAAACATCATGATGACAATTTGTACAGAGCTCTTCCACCACACTTCAAATGAGCAGACCGATCGGGTCCGCCTGTCAGTTTTTCAGGCAGACCCAATTGGACCACCCATTGTTCTGTATGGGGCGGCGGATGTCAGCGTACATGTGTCCACTGTCATCCACCGGGCATCCGATCTGATAAAATCCGCTAAAAACAGACTTATGGCGATACGTTCGCAATCAGTCCGGTGGATCAGATCGGATGACAGTCAGATGGGAACGGATATGCAGTCTGTTTCCATTCGACCACCCCATAGAGAAGAGCAGTCTGTGTCCGCTCTGCATAGCGGAGTGGACGCAGACCTGTCATCCACCTCAGCGGGGATCAGTGGAGAGATCCCCCGCTGAGCGGGCGGATCTGCTTGGAAGGATCCGCTTCATCTGAAAGGGGCCTTATTGGTACTTTTTTTTTATGTGTTTATTCTACAGTCTGACCGGTAGCTGGGTTAAATTCTGGCTCTTATAATGATAGTTCATGAACCCCTCACGTCTCTTGTTTCTCTCTTGATCAGGAGCTAAAACATCTAATACTGGAAGCAGCCGATGGATTCCTGTTTGTAGTGGCAGCAGAGACGGGAAGAGTCATCTACGTATCAGACTCGGTCACTCCTGTACTCAACCAGCCTCAGTCAGAATGGTTTGGGAGTACTTTGTATGAGCAGACACATCCTGATGACATTGAGAAGCTTAGAGAGCAACTGTGCACATCGGAGAACTCCATGACAGGTTGGTTCTAATGTTGGCATCTGAGGAAATTGATGTAGACCAAAAACATTTTAATTTGAATTATAATTTGTTTGCCCTGAACTCTGGCACTGGTATCTCAGGATTAAGATTGCTTCATTTTGTAGATGTGGCAGAAGACAAGTGCTGAAAACTGCTATTCCCTGATTTATAACAGTGTCTGATAAAACTGTCATAACAAGTTCTCTCTTTCACTACAAGTTACACATTGGAAGGAGGAAGCTGATTGCTTTTCCTAGAGGTTTCTGAGATAGAAATTTTAAATTTTTTTGGCATTACTTCATAGAAAAGCACAGGCCCACCACAATGTGCAATGCAATTGTTAGTAATAATAAAACAATACAGTATATTGGCAATAGCCCATAATTTGGGGTAAAAATAACACAAATATTTAACACGATAACCACTTAATACTTTTAACTCATTAAGTCAAAATAAAGGCTCAGCCATAAAACTCAAGCCCCCAATAACTCAAAGCCTATAAAACATATTGTCACCTTTACCTCCAATAAAGTAATGCCTGTGATTAGATGTAGGGGGTGGGGGCAGGAAACTCTCTAAATCCAATGCTTTTATATAACGATGAGGCAAACTAAGGAAGGAAAAGTCTCTGGCACCAGACCATTGGTCATCCTCCTGGAATTCAAAAGCTTGGTTCTTCCTTTAGAGACAGCGGACCTCCTGAAAGGTTTGGCCATAGACAGATCATTGTTTTCAATCAACCAGCTCGCTAATAATAAAAACTGAATGGATTCCCCCATCCATACAAGCAGGGTGCATGGAGGCATCCTCCCCACTGTGCTGTTGTATTCTGACAGCAGGGACTCCTCTACTGTCAGAATACACAGATCAGCGCTGCAGCCTCTTGAATGAACATTTTACAACAGTCCTGTTTGACAGAAGTCGATCATCAGATTGACTTCTGTCAAGCAGTAACGGGCAAGAGTCAAAATTCAGCTGTTCCCTGCTGAACTACTGTAGCTGAATTTCAATCCATCTATGGCCAGATTAAGACCTCTTCTCAGCAACATCCTTCTGCCCTGAAAAATATAACTCATATTTTTGAATTGTGAGGGACCTTGTTGTCCAATGGGACCACTACTGTGGACCTTTCATTATAGCAACTGCAACACTCTCATAGTTCTAAATAGTATAATTATAGATGCCCCTCCATTTTCTAAAAGTTAAATCCTGCCTTGACGCAACATAGAGGAATCCCTATCTCTATTATCATTACTTGCAGCACTAATGGAAGTTTAAAGAGTACCACAGATCGACAGTTCAGACATAATGGATGAGGGAGGTTACGCTACTAAATTGTCCCGGAGGCATTTGAAGCCATAGAAATAATGCTGCTTTAGAAAAGGCAATAAAATTCTAGTATGTCTGTTCTTAAAACCATTTCCTCTAGTGAGGTTCTTCAAAAACTTCATGTCAAACGCACCTCTAGTGAAACAAGACTCTGGCCACAGCAGCAGGAATGTACTTCCTCAGTGGTTTCCAGCCTTTTAAAAACATGTTAAACATTTATATGTGGCTACAGATCAACTTTCAAACTGTGACTTTGGTGAATCCAAGTGCAAATTGCTATGGGCTTACAAGTATATTGATGTGTTAGTATATTTATTTTATGCACAGCTATTATGTCTTAAAATTACCTGTCTGAGGCTGGGTTCACACTGGTGCGACACGACAGCCGTCCTACTTTGGATCCGACTTTGCCCTGCGACACGAAGCCGGCATGTGTCCGACTTTCAATGAACGGGGATCCGACTTGGATCCCCGCCAATGCCGGCACTGTGTTTGGTATGAATCTTTAGGGGGGAACTCCGCGCCAAATTTTAAATAAAAAACCGGCATGGGTTCCCCCTCCAGAGGCATACCAGGCCCTTGGGTCTGGTATGGACCTTGAGGGGAACCCCCTACGCCGATAAAAACGGCGTGGGGGGTCGCCCCCAATCCATACCAGACCCTTATCCGAGCACGCAGCCCGGCCGGACAGGAATGGGGGTGGGGACGAGCGAGCGCCCCCCCCCTCCTGAACCGTACCAGGCCGCATGCCCTCAACATGGGGGGTGGTGCCTTGGGGGAGGGGGGCGCGCTGCGGCCCCCCCACCCCAAAGCACCTTGTCCCCATGTCGATGAGGACAAGGGCCTCTTCCCGACAACCCTGGCCGTTGGTTGTCGGGGTCTGCGGGCGGGGGGCTTATCGGAATCCGGGAGCCCCCTTTAATAAGGGAGCCCCCAGATCCCGGCCCCCCACCCTATGTGAATGAGTATGGGGTACAGCGTACCCCTACCCATTCACCTAGGAAAAAAGTGTCAATTTCAAAAAAAACACTACACAGATTTTTAAAGCATTTTATTAGACAGCTCCGGGGGTCTTCTTCCGACTTCGGGGGTCTCTCCGGTTCTTCTCCACGCTCTCCGGATCTTCTGCCGGGCTCCTCCGCTCTCTTCTGCTCTTTTGCCGCTCTTTTGCTAAAGCGGAGGAGCCCGGTCTTCAATCTTCTGCCTTCTGCCTTCTGCCTTCTGCCTTCTGTCCTCTTCTCCTGATGTTGACACGACGCTCTCTGGGGCTAGAATGCTCTCTGTGCGCTCTGCTCTGACTTATATAGGCGGTGACCCCGCCCCCTTATGCCGTCACAGTCCCTGGGCATGCTGGGACTGTGACGTTTTAGGGGGCGTGGTCATCACCCGATGACCACGCCCCCTAAAACGTCACAGTCCCAGCATGCCCAGGGACTGTGACGGCATAAGGGGGCGGGGTCACCGCCTATATAAGTCAGAGCAGAGCGCACAGAGAGCATTCTAGCCCCAGAGAGCGTCGTGTCAACATCAGGAGAAGAGGACAGAAGGCAGAAGGCAGAAGGCAGAAGGCAGAAGGCAGAAGATTGAAGACCGGGCTCCTCCGCTTTAGCAAAAGAGCGGCAAAAGAGCAGAAGAGAGCGGAGGAGCCCGGCAGAAGATCCGGAGAGCGTGGAGAAGAACCGGAGAGACCCCCGAAGTCGGAAGAAGACCCCCGGAGCTGTCTAATAAAATGCTTTAAAAATCTGTGTAGTGTTTTTTTTTTTAAATTGACGCTTTTTTCCTAGGTGAATGGGTAGGGGTACGCTGTACCCCATACTCATTCACATAGGGTGGGGGGCCGGGATCTGGGGGCTCCCTTATTAAAGGGGGCTCCCGGATTCCGATAAGCCCCCCGCCCGCAGACCCCGACAACCAACGGCCAGGGTTGTCGGGAAGAGGCCCTTGTCCTCATCAACATGGGGACAAGGTGCTTTGGGGTGGGGGGCCGCAGCGCGCCCCCTCCCCCAAAGCACCAACCCCCCATGTTGAGGGCATGCGGCCTGGTACGGCTCAGGAGGGGGGGGGGGCGCTCGCTCGTCCCCACCCCCATTCCTGTCCGGCCGGGCTGCGTGCTCGGATAAGGGTCTGGTATGGATTGGGGGGGACCCCCACGCCGTTTTTATCGGCGTAGGGGGTTCCCCTCAAGGTCCATACCAGACCCAAGGGCCTGGTATGCTCTTGGAGGGGGAACCCATGCCGGTTTTTTATTTAAAATTTGGCGCGGAGTTCCCCCTCAAGAACATCTGAGCACAAGTCGCGTGCCAAAGTCGGATCATGCAAGACGGCAATCCGACTTTGATCCGACTTCAATGATAGTCAATAGACTGAAGTAGGATCAAAGTCGGACCAAAGTAGTACAGGGAGCATTTCTAAAGTCGGAACGACTTGTGTCGGACCAGTTAGGACGGCTCCCATAGGGAAACATTAAATTTCACACGTCATGCGACATGAGCTCCCAATGTCGGAGCGTTTGTCGGACCAGTGTGAACCCAGCCTAAGGAATTTCTAAGATATACAGTAGATCTTAAAGGTGAAGAATCCGCTCTGGAAGATTTGACCCCCTTCATGACCAGGGCATTTTTTTGCTATTTGGCGCTGTGCTACTTTAACTGGCGATTGCAATGCTGTACACAAATGAAATTTATATAATTTTTTCACACAAATAGAGCGTTCTTTTGGTTCTTTTGGTTGTATTTGATCACCACTGGGTTTTTTATTTTTTGCTATATAAAGGAAAACAAATGTGAAATAAATATTTATATATATTTTTACCTTCTGATACAAAACATATTAAAGAAAAAAATACAAACATTTTATTTTTTCATAAATTTGGGCCAAAATGTATTCTGCTATATTGATTGGTTTGTGTGAAAGTTGTAGCGCCTACAAACTATAGTATGTATGTATATATATATATATATATATATATATATATATATATATATATATACATTGGAATTATTTTTTTTTTTAATACTACTAATGGCGGCGATCAACAACTTATAATAGGACTGCGAGTGCGGCAGGAAATCTGACACTAACTGATGCTAGGGGAAACTGACTAACTGCCACTGACAACACCAGTGACACTAATACAGTGATAATACCATACAATGTCACTGTACTAATGACACTGGCTTGGAAGGGGTTAACATCTAGAGCGATCAAGGGGTTAAATATGTGCCTAACTATTTGTAATATGTATACAACATGCTCCTTTTACTAAGAGATCTCTCAGTTTCTCAGGGTTGAGAAACTGACAGATCACTCCCTCTGTACAGAGCTCTGTGTTGTTTACCAACACAGAGCTTTGGGCTGTGAATGTACACAGCTGATCAGCAGGTCCAGCCCATGAATCATTGGCCAGGAGTTGCTGACAGGCTTCCACTGTGTGCAATCATGCGTAGGGTAGGGGGAGTGCATGTGCACATGCCCGAAAGGCTGTAAAAGTGTTAGTTGGAGCTCAGCTTTAATTTGTTAAGCTGGCCATACATGGATCAAAACCCAGTCAGTTCAGCGGGGACTGGCCGAAATTCAATTCATGTATTGGCAGTCTGGTAGTACAGAAGTTGATCGGGTTTTTCCCATTCGGTTACGTTTCCACAGTCAGTAAACAATAACTCAGCAGGAAGGACTCCTTTATCCACATTGATTGTGTTGATGGAGATATTGGGTCATTTTTTTGTTCAACCCACCTGTTGAACCAAACAAATGACTAATGTATGGACTGCCTTAGTCAAGTCCATCTAACACTACCCCCTCTTCAGATAGATAATGCTGCTGTCCTCCATTGCTCCTCCATCCAGAGTGAAGATACCCTAAGACAGGAAGTGTGTTACTGGCCAGATTACAAGGTGAAAATAAAAACATACAAATGTAGCCACCATATTTAGGGCTTGTTCACACTAGCGGTTGAGGGTTGGTAAAACCCAGTGGTTGAGCCTTGCTTTTACAAAAACAATAAAAAGCAGCACTGCTCACATGCTCCTGCCAAATATATTGGCCAGTTTAACCCATTGAAGTTAGTGGGGCTGTTGTGCAAGCACCCTGAAATCGTGTGCAATATACAGAGTTGCAGGACACTAGTTCAGAGTACAACGCCTCCTCACCACCTGTCAAATGCTTTCTGAAGAATGATCTGAATGTGGACTGCTCTTCAGAGACCACAGCAAATGTAAACAAGCCATTAATGGATAAGTTCACCTTTTGTAGCATGTTTCACATTACACCCATATTTGGGGTATAGCATATAACACATTCCAGCTTCCTGCTCCAGGTGTCTGTAAATGAAGAGACTATAAGTCCCGTCTGCTACTGCAGCAGATGGCTTGTAGTTTTCATTGAACTGCGACAGTGCTAATGAACGCCCTTGTAGTTCATTCACACTTCCTCCATCTTTGTAACTGAAAGCCCCGTATGGAGGTACAGGCAAAAAGCTGGAGCATGTGTCTGCAAGAGCCTGCGGACTCCTCTTAAATAATAATAATAAATGCACATTTTTTTCCTGCAAAACTACGTGCATTTAATATATTTTTTTTCAAAATGGTGAAATTAGCCTCTAAGGATTGGTAAGCTACAATATATTACATTTTTGTTTCTGGGTTTAATAGCACGTTAAGGTCTCATTACAAAAACAGGCAGTCGAGCTGCAGTTTTACTGCCCAGTTGCAAGCCAGCAGCATGTTAGTACACACTGCTGCTATCACAGTGTGGAGAGGTGAAAATTATACAAGTTAATGGGGCAACTCCATAACCACAAGTCAAACTCTTTGCTTGTGGCACAATATTCCTATTCAAAGTCCCCCACTGGCTGCAACCCCCCCCCCCCAAAAAAAAAAAACAGGTATTCAGAAGGCAGCAGTACCGCCTACTGAATGCTCTGCTACCCTCTGAAAAATAATCCACCGCGTATTGCTTCTCATAAAGTGTCACTCATGTAAACAAGCCCTTAAAGTTTTAGGCTCCATTCACATTAGCACAACTGCAAAGTCGCACAATTTCCAGTGTGACTTTGGAGCGTGACTTTGATGTGGCTTTCAGTGCGACTTTGATCCGACTTCACACTCAGTGGATCTAAGTCGCACCAAAGTAGTGCAGGCACCATTTTTAAAATTGCTGTGTCTTTAAGTTGCACCTATCTGAACTGGTGCCATTGAGGAATGGCTGCAACGTATCATGCGACTTGTCATGTATATAGTTGCATGACAAGTTGCACAAGTGTGAATGGAGCCTAAAAGGGCTATCTAACTCCCAATTCTTACAAAAGATTGTTCTTCCTAGTTTATATATCTGTTTACCTTCACAATCATAAAGGTTTATTCATTTCCATCCTTTGTTAATTTAAGTGTTCACCTTTCATGAACAAGACCAAACATCTGTGGGCCCTGACATGTCGTATGTATATAATCAAGAGCATTAACCTGTGGGTAGAGCCATGCCTGGTGCACTACCACAGCTTCCACCCAGCAGGTTACCTCCAGCCCCACGGTGCTCGGCAGGCTCCTGGCAGCAGACAGTTCCTGACAGTTCACACTGATCTAGGTTTAAGGTTTCACTGTTTCTTCCTGCAGTTTGTTATGGCAGATGTGTTGCTGGATCCAGATCTGCTTCTCTTCAGAGTAAAATATTTATTCACCCTGCCTTGTTTTGCTTCTCTATTTAGTGGTACTCGAAAATGTTTAAAGTTCAGCAACTTTTCCCTTGGCTTTGTTTTATTTTAGTTGTATTATTTCCGAGTGTTCGAGCACAGAAAAGAAAAAAATCTTGAAAAAGTTTATTTTTCTTTCTTAGCTTGCCGAAGAAAAATTCCACAGTTTTCCTGAAAGGGCTGGGCAAAATTCCTTATTAGCTGGATGTTCTGCTGTCAGTACTCCTCTTTGTGTGGATGGTGTGCCTCCTCATTAGTCACTGTGGTGTTGATTTACTAAAACTGGAGAGTGCAAAATCGGGTGCAGCTCTGCATGGTAGCCAATCAACTTCCATTTTTTTTTTTTTTGTCAAAGCTTAAAGTGGAACTTTAGTCAGAAACCCAAAGCGATGATCCATCCTGTATTTCAAGTTTTGCCCCCAACGTTGCTGATCTCATTGCCTGAAATATTCAGAATTTTTTTTTTTTTTTTAGAAGAATTTTACCCTTTTTGGGTCACTAAAAGCTTTACTTCCTTTGTACCTTGCCACGGCTGCCATTAGCCTGTGTGGGTTTTGTAGTGCCGGTGTTCTGCCGAAAAAGTTCCTCTCGGCAGATAAGGGCCCCCCTCTACTGCGCCTATGCAGTAGGAGCCGGCGGAAATAGTCGAAGTTGGAATAGTTGGAAATCAGCTGTACACGGCGCCCGTAAGAGGGCCCCTAGCGGGCTCGCTACACTCGCCACGCTTCGGGCGCAGCCTCGCTTCGCTCTGCACTTTTTTATTCTCCCTTTAGGTCCACTTGGATGGTGGGGCTTGAACCTGGACCCAGGGCGCAGGCGCGGTGTACAGCTGATTGAAGATTTTCAGCTTCAGCTATCTTCGGCAGCTCCTAGTAGTTTGTACTGCGCAAGCGCTGCGCCTGCGCAGTGCGGGAGGGGGGGGTCCTTATCCGCCGGGGGAACTTTCTCGGCAAGACACCGGCGACCAGCTTCAAAATGAAAGTGATGCATCAGCTCCATAGCTGCCGACCACTTTCACAGAACCGTCCGCGCCCTTCCCCTCCTGCTGGCGGCCCACCCTCCTCTCGGGGTTCCCGGGCTGTCCAGTGCTTACCAACACCCAGGAACACATCCGCCGGTGGGGGGAGAGAGACTGCAGTGAGACCGAGGCAAATCCATGCCTCAATCTCACCTGTAAACAATGAAACCAGAAGTGACGTCACTTCCAGTTTCATATGCACACTTTCCTGGCCAGTACAGCCAAGGGACACCTCTAACCAAGCTGATCTGTGCCTGGTTAGATGGTGTGAAGGGCAGGGGAGACATTGGGGTCTATTAGATCCCTAAGGTCTCCAAAAAAGAGTACCTGTCACCTGCCCAATGCTATCACATAAGGGGTTTATTAACCGGTAAGTACTGTATGACATGGTTGTTATTTTAATTAAATAAAAAAAAATTAAAAAACTTTAATATCACTTTAATTTCATCAAGGTGGTTGTGTGCATCATCCCAGGCTCAGATTTCCCCAGTGGTTCTAAATGCAGAACATTTTTTACCTGAAGCCCTGGTTCACACCAGTACAGCTTTGAAATGGCGCTGCTTCAGTGTGATTTCAAAGCAGCCCGATTAGTGCAATTTTCATGTGCCATTTCTTTGCGACTTCATTTAACCGAAGTCAATGCAAGTCGCAATGGAATTGCAAAAAAGCAGTACAGGAACCTTTTTCAAAGTCACTGCGACTTGAGTCGCAACGATTTGAGCGATTCCATTGCTGGCAATGGGGTGCGATTTGTCATGCGATTTTGAACTGTCAAATTGCATGACAAATCGCACTGGTGTGAACCAGGGCTAATGCATTCCCTGTATTAAGGAAAAAAAATGTTGCAGTGGAAGTATTGCCCTCTCATCCCCCCCCTTATACTTACCTATCTTGATCCAGTGTTGTGCCCGCCTGCAGCGGCAGTGGTCTCTCTCTCCTCACAGAACAGAAAAGCAGCGGCGGGAGCCATTGGCTCCTGCTGCTGTCAATCAAATCCTGTGAGCAGAGAGCGGGCGGGGTTGGAGCCATACTGTGTGTGTCAATAGATGTACACAGCTCGGCTCAGGAGCGAGCCCACAGGTGCTTCCCCATAGGAAGCGGCTTCCTATAGTGGCGCACTGGCAGGGGACCCCAGAAGAAGAGGTTCACGGTCCTCTCTGTGCAATACCTTTGCCCAGAGCAGGTAGGTGTAACATGTTTAGTAGAAAAAAAAACAGCCTTTACAAACGCTTTATATTTTTTACAATTTAGACTTGGGTTCCACGAGATTTTGCATACTTTTAAAGGGTGCTGCAACTGAAAAAAAAGTCGAGAAAAGTTGCCTACCTATGTGTATTTTCATTACTATTTCATATTTTCTGTAAGACCCATAGAATAATTTATGGAAGCAGATCCATATTCAAATACCTACTGTGGGGCTTCAGTTCTAATGTAGCACGTTCCATGAACTCCAATCCAGCCAGTGAAACACATTTAAGGGATTTTGCCCATTTTTAGTCAAAATTACAGTTCCTGAGCAGGAAAAAAAAAAGATTGCCCATGCTGGGGTTCTCACCATTACACCAAACAACATAAACACATTGCTTTCAGTCTCTTATCTAGTTTGTCCTTCCAACCTTTGGGCTGGGTTCACACCGCAGCGCAGTCCGGTGCATCTCATTCACCGTTTCAGGTCTGATTTAAGCCCAAATTTTGGGCTGAATTCGGACCTGAAACGGACCAAGCGATGCACAGGGCTCCTGTGCAATTCGCACCGCAGGCGCTGCAGAGATGTGTGAACCGGCTCCATAGAGAGCCGGTCACAATCACCTGCTATGTGAATTGGATGCGGAGAAAGCCTCATCCAATTCGCACTGGTGTGAACCCAGCCTTAAGTTGCCCATACACTGTGAAAATTTTTGCTTATTCCTGAGAAACCGGTTGAAATTCACTCAGTGAGTGACCCTGCCGGTCCCGCTCCATTCAACAAAGTCAATCATTTGATCAACTTTTGTCGAAGAATAACATTGGAAAATTCTTGGCCAAACAGTGGCTACATCCAGTCAGATGCTGCCGCTGTTAAAATGCAATAGCCACAGAGGAAGGTTTGTTCGTCCACTCTGTATAACATGGATGGCGGAATCAATTAGAATTTTTCTGTTTTACAATAAAAAAGGGGTCAATTGTTTCAGCATAGATGTGCAATGAGAGATAAGGGTAGAGAGGTAATGATGAATTTGGGTATAATGAGAGTGTATGGCTCACCGGTCTTGGCCTGGTCAGTTCAGATATTCTCCACTATCTCTCCACATACCCACACTTCTTGTGCAGCCATTTGTCTCCAATGTAGGAGCCCTCCTCTTTCTCCTGAGTGGAGCCCTGAACTATAGTAGGTATCCTTATTATGAGGCTTGTGCACACCTATGCAATCAGGGGGCTGGATGTCAGCAAAATTGGACTAAGGGCTCTTTCACACGAGCGATCCGCCTAGCGAACCCTGCTTTGCTCAGCGGGGGATCGCTCTGCTGACCCCGGCTGAGCAGGCAGATGGCAGGTCCGTCTCCACTTACTGTGCAAAGACAGACTTGTCAGAGCCCCGCTGTCCTCTATGGGGAAATCGGATGAAAACGGACCGCCTATCTGTTTTCATCTGATCCACCAGACAGATGGAAAATAGATCTCTATCCGTCTGGATTTCACAGACAGGATCGGATCGGATAGCAGCGGGTGTCAGCGAACATATTACTGCTGACATCTGCTGCCCCATAGGAGTGAATGGAGGCTCCGATCAGGTCTGCCTGAAAAGCTAACCTGATCGGAAAGCCCATGAGAAAGGGGTCTAAGAGCTGGAGGCTTCATTCTAATACTCTACAAAGTCTCTAGGTTTCAGGACCCTGGCCAAGATTTGACAACCCTTGAGAAAACTTAAATTCAGTTTTCTCAGTATGAAACATGCATCCTAGAGTTCCTCAACCTGCAAGGGTAAGAACCCCAGGTGACACTAAATCCCTTTTAGACCAAGGTACGGTTCTCTGTACATTGATCTGGCTCCGGGTTTTACCCCCTGTCTGAGCTGCTCGGGTTCCTGACAATCCACCCTGAATCTACAGTAAGTATTATTAAGCGTTTACACCTGTGAGTTAGGGTTCGAGCAACGTGTCTCCACGCTGTAGCTGGACCTCCCTGT
Source organism: Aquarana catesbeiana (assembly GCF_042186555.1). Taxonomy (NCBI): domain Eukaryota; kingdom Metazoa; phylum Chordata; class Amphibia; order Anura; family Ranidae; genus Aquarana; species Aquarana catesbeiana. The sequence goes on along the minus strand of NC_133326.1, from coordinate 47,029,755 downwards.
TTTCTGTGGCGTTTGCTGTCGCTTGAGTATACTTGTATTCCGTGTGTTTGTTCAGTCTTGTTGTTGCTCAGTATTTTCTCTCTTGCTACGCTCTTGTATCCCCTTAGGTTTTTGTCTGTGGATCCCTTTATTTTCTGTTGCTGTGAGTGCCGTCCACAGATTTGTTTTTTGTCGTTTTCCCTTCTGCCCCTTTCCTGCTTGCTGTGTTCACCTCTCTCTGCGCTATTGCCCATCTTCCCCTGCTCTTCTGTGCTTCACACTTGTTCTCTGCCTCTTCCCCCCAGTGTTTCTTCTTAGCTTGCTGCAGTAGTCCTTCCTTGGTACCTTGTATCCTGGGTGTACCCCGAGTCCCTCTAGTGTGTTTTTTGCTGGCACTGTGCCTGCACGGGTGTGTTAGAGAGCCGCAACCTGGGGGCTGCCTCACAGCATGACATCCACATCTCCAGTGGCTCTGGTGAAGACCAGGGGGCTCCTTAGATCCTGCAACTCTGACACACCTTCGTTTTGTGTGTGGTCACACTGCTCCTGTATCTGCTAGGACTGGTACCCTGACACACCCGTTTCGTCGGTTCTACTGCTCCGCTAGACCCAGAGTTTCACAGTCCCAGGTGTTCCAATCTTCAGATAATGACGCTTAGAATGTTCATAATCTGCTCCATCAGCTGTTTTAAACACCCTTCTTTCTGCAAAATGTACAGCCCAAGCAGATTAAACATTGCTGTTAGTGATATGCACATTTTGTCAAGAGCTAATCCTTCATCCCCATCTTTAATTACTTCCCCTGGTTGCTGATATACGCAGAGAGTGGTGATACATGATTGTCACCGAGAAGGCAGAACTGTTATCGACAGGCAGACTGTGAATGACAGCATTGCTTCATCATCTTGCTGTATTACAGGCAAGATGGTAATTATGCACCAGCAAGTTGTTTATGATTTGTAACGTTTCTGTAGACATTGGAAATAGGAATGATTATTTTAAGCTTCATTACATAATGGTCTTGCCAGGATGGATAAATAAAGAGTGATGCCATGGCTGCAGATGCCCAGGGTACCAGTGACCAGAAGTCAAGCCATTTGGTCACATGATCTCTGCCAAAAAAAGGAGGATCAGACAGTTTAAAACTGATTTAAAGAATATTTAAACCCAACATTTCATATTGCTGATATGTGCCTGCTGTACCATGTACTTGTATACAAAAGTATCCTGTTCTCTTTGTATTGCTTCCTTTGTGTGAAATCCCTGGTGTTCCTGGCAGTCTGTTCGTTCCTATTAAAAACTGACCACAATAGGCATGAGAACACAGCATGGTCAGTTTTCTAGCTGTGCTGGGAACTCAGTGTGCTCTCCTCCAATGATCAGGCTTTTGCTGACACCGCCCCCCCACCACCACCACGCACAGCCATTCACTGGGAAGATCAGTGTGCTGCTGTTTCTCTTCCTCTAGCTCCTATGCAGCTGAGAACAGAGGGAATGTAATCAGTTTTAAAAAGGAGGGGGGGAAAGGTGCAAATAAAGTTTTTTATATCTATACACAAATGTTTTGCCTTTTATTTCTATTTTCAAATTGAATGGGTTGTTTTACAAGGTGAGAGTTTACAATCACTTTAAAGCAGAGCTCCAGGCCCATTCAGAAACAATTAAAAGTCAGCAGCTACAAACACTTACCTGTCCACGAATCCAGCGGTGTCTTCACCCGAGCCGATTTTTCAATCTGCTCTCAGGTGCTGCTGCTGCCAGCTCGGGAAATCGGCAGTGAAGCCTTGCAGCTGGATCTCTACTGCGGTCTGGAACCTTCGACTGAATAGCCCGGCAGTGGGGAAAGGAGAGGGGGGCCGAACTTTAAAACCAGGTACCTGCTCCCCTCTCCAAACAAGTGGAACTTACCCTTTTGGGTGGAACTCAGCTTTAATCCCTTTCTTTCTGGAATACATTTTTGTGCAGTTTCTATATAATTTTTGCTTTATGTTTTATAGACATTGTTATCATTAATAGGTTTTTTCTAGATTTAGTTTAGCATTCTGATTTAAGGTTCTTAAAAAACATTTAAAATGATCCTATATTGAATTAAAACAAACCAATGTAATGCTAAATTCATTTTGTAGGAGGTTAAATTACCCAACCCTCCATAAAGTAGAAAATCATACTTGTGTTTTTACACCATAAGTAGATATATTTTATTATTAATTTACGAAAGTTTTTAAATCTTTTTTTCTACATATATATCTATATATCTAAATTAGGAGCTGCATGCTGTGTTTATACAAAGCTCAAATTGACTAGTCTGTCAAGCTCCAATCACTGCCTAACATACAGTGAAGATCAAATAATGGAAACAACTTGCGATAAACTTTGTTCCCAGCGTTTCCTTACATGACACAACAAATTGAAAAAATAGGAACAACAGTTTTCTGACCACACACTTGAACCTGAAAAAGGGGGGACTATGCCTGAAACTGTCATTCATTGCTATTTTTTGATTCATTGTGTCATGTGTATATATACACACATACACACACGTAATACAAATACAATAAACCTTAAAGCATAATAAAAAATTTGGAGAACATTATGGGTTCTACATTTGCTAGAACAGCAGTAGTTTTTGCCTTTCGGACTGGCTGGCTGTCATTGAAACCTCCTTCCACATGATGGGGAGAAAAGGAGTAAAGTTAATAATTTCGGGAGAAAAGAGAAACGTATTCCATGTATTGAGTACCATTTGTTCCCACATAAAGGAGAAGTAGGAGCATAACAGAGTTGCCTCTGAAGCAATTGCGGATAACTTTCTAATGTGTAAAAACATCAGAATTAATTTAGCAAACCTTCATATTTTTCCTTCTTTCTTTCACAGTTCAGACACATTAATCCTTTCCTTGTGCTCTCATCTCCTGGAATAATGACATGTGTCTTGGCACAGTCAAGAAACATGTTTTTAGTGGTGAAAGTCATCCTTTAAAAAACCCACTAAATTTCTGGCCTGGTATCAAACACCCTCACAGCCCCAGTGACCACTCATTTCCTTGTTGTTTTCCTGTGCCCTCATCTGCCTTTTTCATTTTTTTTTTTAAATTTGGAACAAGTTAAGGTTCCATTTTTTTGTAACCTCACATTTTCAGTTATTTGGAATATTTTTTATCTTCATCTTGGGAACTCGTAAAAGAGAAAGCTTTGCTAATCACAGCTGTTGACCTACATTTTTATTTCTGTCCTAATGCTGTTAGAGTCATTATGGCTGTTAACACCAAGTGTGTTATGATTTACGGTAAATAAAATTGAAGAGCAGCGGTGAGCCCTGTGCTGAACTCTGGACAGTGGCTGATCTCAGAGTCATGCACATGATCCTAGGTTGCAGTGCCAATGGTATACGTAATGGTGGTTGTTGATGTTCCATCTATGTAATCCTAATCCCAAAAATACAGTAACCTTGTTTATTCACTGCAATATAATATATATATATATATATATATATATATATATATATATATATATATATATATATATATATATATATATATATATATATATTCCCCTCGGCCAATTTATTAGGTACACCTTACTAGTACCGGGTTGGACCCCCTTTTGCCTTCAGAAGTACCTTAATTTTCGTGGCATAGAGTCAACAAGTAAAAATAAAAAATCCAAAGCGCCAAAAGAATCTAACTATTGGTATGAATAAAAGTGATACCATATAGATTTAACAGCTGCAGTGAATAAGACCTTGCAAGTGCAAAATGATACTAATAATAAAAATAAATATACCTCAGTTTTGAGGTTGTTCCACAGCATCGTGTCATCGTGACACACTTCCGGTCCCGGAAATCAACCAGCACACCGCGGCGGCAGCATACCACTGCATTTGGGCAGATTTCCTGGGAACTTACCTGCTGTTCACACCGAGTGCCAGGTTTACAGGCACCCTTACATGTGAGTTTAAAAACGTTGCTGCATAATGAGGCTTTTTCTGTCATTTGCATGAGGAACATCTACCCCAAACAACACTAGTATATAGAAGAATGAGGCCCTCTTTATCATATCCGAACCACAACAGTCCACAGAAAATCCATGGGGACTGCCCCACATGCATGTTTGACCAAATTAGAAATAGTTGGTCCATTTGGAGGGGTGAGTTCACATCCATGTGGGGGCACTGTCCTGTGAGCACATATCAAGCATGGATTCATATCCACTTTGTAGAGCACGAGCACTTTAATGGGGATTTGAAACTTTTTATTGCTTCAAGTTTACTGATGTTTGCAACAAATCTTCCGTATGGGAGTTTCTAGCGATTTTTTTTAAAACGCACCAGGTTTCAAATGTGATATCTATTTAATCTTTGTGGCACTCAGTGTAAATTATCTGCATGGGACTCTTTAGCGATTTTTCAAAGTCACATCAGTTTTCAAATGTGATATTTATTTAACATTTGTGGCACTTAGCGCGGTACATTTATTTTTCTAGATTCAACAAGGTGTTGGAAACCTTCCTCAGAGATTTTAGTCCATATTGACATGATAGCATTGCGCAGTTGCTGCAGATTTGTCAGCTGTACATCCGTAATGTGAATCTCCTGGGCAGGATGGATCCATGCTTTCATGTTGTTTATGCCAAATTCTGACCCTACCATCTGAATGTCACAGCTGAAATTGAGACTCATCAGACCAGGCAACATTTTTCCAATCCAATTTTCCAAGTCTGTCCATTCTCCTCTGACCTTTGACATTAACAAGGCATTTTCATCCACACAACTGCCACTCACGCTTGATTTACTTCAGCAAAGTCGTCTTCACCACATCTAGATGCCTTTATGCAATGAGTTGCTGCCATGTGATTGGCTGATTAGCAATTTGTGTCATCAAGGAATTGAACAGGTGTACCTAATAAAGTGGCCAGTGAGCGTATATTGTGAAAACTAGCATCAAAGAGAGTAGAGCTTTCAAGGACAAAGCCACTCTTTCTTCTTTTTGAGGGTTTTTCTGGTCTGTTTTTTTATTAAAAAAATATTCAAAAACAAAATATGAGTTTCCCTCACAGAGGTATTCAGCATTGCTCTTCTATCCAAACAAAATAATATTGAGCCTCATGGCTTAAACATGCAGCCCTGTAGTTCTGTCCTTACTCTACAGGCCCTTGTCTGTTTCCTACATACTGTCCTCTCACAGACACACGTTTTGCCCATACAGCTAGCAGCCCCTTGCTGCTCTGGCTCCCACCTCTCTCCTAGGCGGAGCCCTCTTGACTCTTGGGCGAAGACCTCCTGTCTGCCAGGGTGGAGCTCAGAACCATGGTCAGGTCACTACTAGAAGCCCTACACACACCTTTGCTGTGTGCTGGCTGTTCACAAAACCTGGAGATTTCATCTCACCTGGATCTCTAATGCCGCGTACACACGGGGGGACTTTTCGGCAACAAAAGTCCGGCGGTCTTTCCGACGGACTTTCAACAGATTTTTGGCGGACTTCCGACGGACTTTCGAACGAACGGACGTGCCTATACACGATCACACCAAAGTCCAATGGATTCGTACATGATGACGTACGACCGGACTAAAATAAGGAAGTTGATAGCCAGTAGTCAATAGCTGCCCTAGCGTCGGTTTTAGTCCGTCGGACTAGCATACAGACGAGCAGATTTTTTGACCGGACACGAGTCTGTTGGAAAGATTTGAAACATGTTCCAAATCTAAAGTCCGTCAGATTTTCGACCGAAAAAGTCCCCTGCAGGTCCGATGGAGCCCACACACGGTCGGATTGTCCGCCGGATTCGGAAATCTCCAGGCTCCAGGTCCCAAAACTGACTTTATGAAACAATGAGGAAACTGAAAAGCTGGTTTCCTCTACATTAGGCAAATCCCCTGGAGCCCCTCAAACTGCCTGGAATCCTGGATTTTAAAACCTCTATTTATCTATTTATCTAGCAGGATATCGCACTGCCACAATATACATACACACACCAATCAGGCTGGGTTCAAACTTATGCGAATTGGATGCATATTTCTCCGCATCCAATTCGCACAACAGGAGACTGTGACCAGCTCTCAGTGGAGCCGATTCACACAGCTCTGGGGTGGCCGTGGTCGGCACAAGAAAAAGGTTCCTGTGCATCTTTGGCTGCATTTCAGGTCCAAATTCAGGCAAACATTCAGACCTGATTCGCCTCTGAAACAGAGAACTGGGACGCACCAGACCCCCTGCTGTAATCTGCGGCCTCAGATAGTGTGAACCCGGCCTTAGTCATAAAGGTATGACCACTGACAGATAAAGTGAAAAACATTGATTATGTCATTACAGTGGCACCTGATAGTGGGTGGGATATATTAGGCAGCAAGTGAATATTATGTCCTTGAAGTTGATGTGTTTTGTGAATTTTTTTTTTTAAAGAAAAGCGTAAGGATTTGAGAAACTTTGACAAGGGCTAAATTGGAATGGCTAGACGACTGGGTCAGAGCAACTCCAAAACTGCAGCTCCTTTGGGATGCTTCCTGTCTGCAGTCATCAAGATCTACCAAAAGTTGTCCAAGGAAGGAAAACTAGCGACAGGGTCATGGGAGACCAGGGCTCATTGATGCACGTGGGGAGAAAAGGCTGATCTACGTAGTCAGATCCAATAGAAGAGCTACTGTAGCTCAAATTGCCAAAAAATTTAATGCTGGTTTCGATAGAAAGGTGTCAGAACAAACAGTGCATGGGAGTTTGTTGTCTATGGGGTTGCGTAGCCACAGGCCGGTCAGGATGCCCATGCTGACTTGTGGTCATGGCCAAAAGCGTCTACAATGCCATGTGAGCATCAGAACTGGACCACAGAGCAATGGAAAAAGGTGGTCTGGTCTGAGGAATCACATGGCTGGCCATAGATTGAGGCTGGGATTACACATGCTGCGGCCACGATTCACAGCAGGGGGTCCAGTGCGTCCCTGTTCATCGATTGAGGTGCGAATCAGGTCCAAATTTTTACCTGAATTTGCGCCTGTTTCGGAGCCAAAGACGCACATGACCCTTTCCAAATGCGGACCGCGGCCACCCCGGAGCTGTGTGAACCAGCTCCATTGAGAGCCGGTCACCCTCTCCTGTCATGCAAATTGGAATGCGTGGAAACCCACATCCAATTTACATATATATGTCAACCCGGCCTCATTGAAATTCAGCTGGTTCAGCAAGGAGCAACCAAATTTTGATCCATTTATGGCTGTTTCTGCTTGACAGAAGTTCTGTCAATAGGGAATGCTAGAAAAAAAATTCTCAATCAGTGGCTGCAGCCAATCAGAGGAGTCCTGCTGTCAGAATACAATGGCACAGTGGGGAGGATTCCTCCATTCACCTCACTTATGTGGATTGTGAAATCCGTTCTTTTTTTTTTTTTAGCCAGCTAGTCCTCTATGGCCAGCCTTAAGCTGCATGGAGTTGTGAGGTCCAGACTACTTACTTTCCAGCTTTTGGGGAATAGTTATTTGGCATATACAACCTAGCTATGGCCCAGGGCCATTTCACCATTTTCTAATCCAAAATCTGTATGGTACTGTGATTTATTTCTCTTTAAGACAGAAAATATATACAGTGTACTTGAAACAGGTTTCATGTATGAACCTGAATGTGTCAGAAAATCAAGTATATTTTCTGGTACAGAGAGTGTAATCAACATAGGAAATTAAATGGTGTTATTATTGAGCAATTGCTCCAACAAATATATATGCACTTCTGTGGAATTTCAGATTTGTTGGTGCCACGTTGATAGACCATTTGTTTCATATTATGAATATATAGAACAGCTGTCATTCCATAGCAGTCATCATCCCAGATTATTCATCAAAATAATAGTGAGGATGCGTTGCAACTGTTTTTATATGCTAACAATTTTGTGTGCATTACATTAAATTATTTTATCTTAAAAAAAAAACTGTAATCAGTCATTCCAGGGCACCAAAGAATGTGAACCAAGCATGTGCATATTAAAGAGGAACTGGACTTTGGAAGCTTTTCCCAGCAAAAGCAAAGGACTAATGGGCAGTATTGCCTATAGCCATTCTCAACAATGGTTCTGTGGAACCCAAGAGTTCCTCCGTAGCAATGTTTCTAAACCTTTTTCAGTCAAGGCATCCTTTAAAGTGATACACAATCTGAGGGACCCCATTCTAAAATGTAAAACACTGAACTAATATTTGGCTTAATGGAGCAACGTTTACACACATAGGATACACACAGAGGTGATTTATTCTTCCAAATCAAATACAGCTTTGCACACTGGTGTCTGACTGACTGGTGTCCCACTGTTTCTCTTCTCTCTCAGTTTCTCTTCCTCACTCAGCTAACGTGACCCCATTGATGACAGAAAGGGGCAGGGGAGGGGCAAACAAGGATGTTGTGCAGGCACCTGACATCCTCCTTATCAACCAATGATGTCATTGGTTGTTAGGATGCCGGCGGATGGAAGGTTGGAACAGGCTGCACCAGAGGGTGCCAGGGGTTCCTTGAGCTGTCGCTGATTGACCCTCTATTAGTACTTGGATAGTTCCGATTTAAATGGTACTTGGCAGAACCAGTGGCATGGCACCAATGATCTTTTTAGCTGTCTGTAAAGGTGGCATTCTGACCACCACTGTAAAGGGGCCATTCCCACTGATCACCAGTTTAAGGGACCTTCTTTCAACTGGTTCTCAATTAATTCATTTTAGCTGGGATTCCCTGAGACCTGAAAAATATTTCAAGGACTTCTTTGGGGTTAAAAGGATAAGAAAGGCTGGACTATAGGCTCCTTCCAGCTCATCTTTTCTCCATAACTAACTTACCATTCGTTATTCTATGCTTTCTCTCTGTGTGCAGCTGAAAATCTTGGCAGAGGAAGGGCTTTGGGGATATCCTTGTGCTGCAGCTCTTCAGGTACAGCTATGAGGCTAGAGGTGCAGGAGTGCCTAGGCACAGTAATTGCACCACTTTTTTTTTCAGAAGGTATTCAAGTCAAAAAGAAATTCTTTTGGGTACTGATTAGTACAATAAACATTTCTAGATGTCTATAAGACAGCAGATCTTCATTGTTTTAGTTTAGGTCCACTTTATAGGCAGAGGCGGCTCTAGGCTTTGTGAGGCCTTAGGCAAAACTTATACATGAGGCCCCACTCATAAAAATAAAAATAATTCAAGCAGTAAAAATGAATACATTGCATTGTACAGTGTACAATGAAATGGCAATTCACACATGGCCAGTCCTCAAGGATTCCAGCATGTCATTGGATCATATCACACCAGGATATGCACTGTAACACAAGCTCCTTCTGTATAGTGAACGGCACTTACTAGATAGCTCTACGTTATGCCCAAATTTCACATTACCTAACAAAGGCCATGGATCCATCATCTATTTTCCTAAACATATGCCCCATACCTGCTGTGGACACAGCCAATGCATTTACTATGGTCAGTGAACCTGAATACAGAAAAGCACTAGCTGAATTTCTTTGTACCGCAGCATCAGGAAAAGAGAGGAGAGAAAGAGGGAAGTAGGAAAATATGTGAGAGAGTAGGGGGGAAGGGGGGGAGGGAGAGAGGTGGGGAGAAAGAGAGAAAAGGGGAGCAAAATAGTGTGGGGGTGAGAGACAAAGAGAGGGATGAGTGAGGAGTGGAAAGATAGGTAAGAGAAAGGGGAGAAGAAAGGGAGGGGAGGAGCGAGAGGTGGGGAGAGAGAGAGCGAGATAGTGGGGAGAGAGGGGATAGTCGAGAGAGAGGGGAGTAAGAGGGGTGAAGAGGGAGGGGGGAGAGAGAAGGGAGAGAGAGGAGGGGGGTGAGAGGAATGAGAGGGAAGAGGATGAAGAGGTGGGGAGAATGGGGGAGAGGGTGAGAGGAGAGAGAGAAGATTGGGGAGAGAGAGAGGGGGGGAGGGGGGGAGAGGAGAGAGGGTGGGGAGAGAGAGAGACAGAGAGAGCGATAGTGGGGGAGAGAGAGGGGGTGAGAGGGGGGAAGAGAGATGGGGACAGAGAGGGGGAAGAGAGAGGAGAGGGGGGAGAGAGGAGAGGGGGGAGAGAGGGGAGTGAGAGGGATGAGGATGAAGAGAGAGAGGGGAGAGGGGAGTGAGAGGGATGAGGATGAAGAGGGAGGGGGAGAGAATGGGGGAGGGGTGAGAGGAGGAGAGGGGAGAGAGGAGAGAGAGAAGATTGGGGAGAGAGAGAGGGGAAGAGGAGGAGAGGGGGAGAGGAGGAGAGGGGGGGAGAGGAGAGAGTGGGGAGAGGGGAGGAGCGAGAGGTGGGGAGAGAGGGAGAGAGAGCGATAGTGGGGGAGAGAGAGGGGGTGAGAGGGGAGATGAGAGGGGATAGGGGGGAAGAGAGATGGGGACAGAGAGAGGGGGGAAGAGAGAGGAGAGGGGGGAGAGAGAGGGGAGGGATGAGGATGAAGAGGGAGAGAGGGGAGGGGGGAGTGAGAGGGATGAGGATGAAGAGGGAGGGGGGAGTGAGAGGGATGAGGATGAAGAGGGAGGAGGGGGAGAGAATGGGGGAGGGGTGAGAGGAGGAGAGGGAGGAGAGAGAGAGAAGATTGGGGAGAGAGAGAGGGGAATAGGAGGAGAGGGGGACAGAGGAGAGAGAGAGGGGAGAGGGAGAGAGAGCAGGGGAAGGGAGGGAGAGAGAGCGGGGGAAGGGGGGGAGAGAGAGCGGTGGAGTGGGGGAGAAAGAGCGGGGGAAGGGGGGAGAGAGAGTGGGGGAAGCGAAGAGAGGGGGAGAGAGGGGGAAGAGAGGAGGGGGGAAGAGAGGAGGGGGAAGAGGGGGAAGATAGGAGGGGGAAGGGTGGGAAGAGGGGGAAGAGAGGAGGGGGGAAGAGGGGATAGAGAAGAGGGGGAAGGAGGGGGGAGGGGGGAAGAGAGGAGGGGGGAGGAGGGGGGGAGAGGGGAGGGGGGGAAGAGAGGGGGGGAGAGAGGAGGGGGGAGAGGGGGGGAAGAGAGGAGGGGGGGGAGGACAGGAGGGGGGGAGGGGGAGAAAGGCGGGAGAAGGGGGAGGGAGATGGGGATGAAGAGAGGGGAGGAGGGAGAGAGAGGCGGAAGAGGAGGGAAGAGAGAGGGATGGGGATGGAGGGGAGGAGAGAGGAGGGGGAGAAAGGCAGGAGATGGGGATGAAGAGCGGGGAGAGAGAGGGGGAAGAGAGGGATGGGGATGAAGAGGGGGTCACATGGAAGAGCAGATTAGACGGTCCCGAGGCCCCTGTGAGCGCGAGGCCTTAGGCGACCGCCCAATTTGCCTAATTAGAGAGCCGCCTCTGTTTATAGGGTACAACCAGACTGATATTGCAATTTTGGATGGGCACTGGTATCTACTGATTTCTTTTTTTTTTTTTTTAACACAGGAAATGTTTATTGAATAAACTGTACATTACACTTGAAGATGATGAGCATAATTTACGTACAGGAAAATATGAAAACAATTAACACAGATTGGGGTGATACAGACTCAGATGCAAATTTGGGTCAGGGCCTATTGCCATCCACATGTCTTATCCATAGGTAGAATTTATTAGTAATACACAAAGGGAACCCATTCTCATCCTCACTGAATATGGCATCAACCTTTGATTCAGTTTATCCTTGATGGTGTTAGTTCTATCTTGCGTGGGATACCACATGACCTAGGAATAGTTTGTTAGGAAGAGAGGGGGGGGGGGTCAGAAGGGGGAAGCCAGAGAAGTAGAGGAGAGTTGAAGAAGGGGTAGAAGAAAGAGCCATTAGGGATAGGAGGGGGAAGGGGGGAAGGAAAGTGGGAGGAGGGAGAAGAAAAGAAAAGCAACAATTAAATTCCCAAAAGAAAAGAAGTGAGAGGGAGAGGTTGATGAAGAAAATAAAAAGAAGTAGGAGTCCGGAGGAACTCACTTACACTTGCATGTTTCAACACCGCCATATACCGGCACCATCTATAATTAGGGGTACGGTCTCCACACCTGCTTCCAGCCAGCCAGCCTCCCAGGACACAACCTCTAGGTGTATTCACACTGCCAAATGTCGAGTTTCAACCCAAGCCGCCCAAATTTTGTCAAACTTTTTGAGACAGTTCCTGCCCATGTAGGTGAGCTTATATAGTGGCAGCACCGCATTTACCTGTGCCCTCCATGTCTTAACAGTGGGGGGGTCAGGTAACTTCCAGCGCAACAAGATCTCCCTCCTCCTCTCCCTAATAGGCTGCATAGAACACAAAAAGTTTGGTATATTTGGCCGTAGCCAAATTATCTGTGATATCCAAGAGGAACACCATCGGATCAACGTCTAAATGTAGCCCCGCCACACCGTTTATATCCGTTACTATTTCGCGCCAATAAGTCTGGAGGACCGGGCACGACCATACTACGTGAAAGAAAATCCCCGACTGTCTGCATTTGGGGCACCCATCATCAAGCCCCGGGTAAATTTTGGATAATCTTTGTGGGGTATAATATACCCTATGAAGAAACTTTAGCTGCACAAACCTGTCCTTTGCTGAAATCATGAAAGGGATGCATTGCTGCAGACCTTCTGACCAGTCTTCCTCAGTCAGGGCCGGGATGTCTAGCTGCCATTTATTGAAAAGGGGAAGCATTTTGGAAGTGTCTTTGCATGTAAGTCTAAGATATATGGAGGATAATACTCGGTCTAGATGATCGGTCATCAACAGGGATTCAACTGAGTGAGTAGATAGTTCTATTCCATGCGGGAACTGCGCTCGAACAGCATGTCTCAGTTGCAAGAAACGGAAGAACATCCACGAGGGTAGGTTATATCTAGTCTTCAATTCTGCAAAAGAGAGAAGTTGGCCCTCTCTAAATATATGACGCAATGTATGGACCTCGTGTCTGGCCCAGACCTGAGGGTCCGGAACAGATTGGAGGTGCGGCATTGTTGGGTTACCCCACAACGGGGTATGCGGGGAGATAGTATTCCCATTGGTAAGATATGAAGAAACCTGCTGCCATACCTTTACCGTTGTTTTCATAGATGTAGTGACTTGAGGGCTGTATCTCGGACCCCTGTAAACCAGATTACTGAGCTCAGAGTATGAGCCTAAAATCGCCGCCTCCAGATTGACCGCTGGGTTAGTGTTATCTTGAGCAAATCACCAGCGCACGGTGACCAGTAGTGCCACCCAATAGTATTTCCTAAAATTTGGCAGGGATAGGCCTCCCTCCGTAAGCGAAAGCTGCAAAGTTTGTTTAGCTACCCTGGGTGTTGCCCCCGCCCATACAAAGGAGGTGATAGTTTGGTCTAATTTGAGAAAGAATGAGTTTGGGATGGGGACCAGGGTGTGACGAAAGGCATATAGGAATTTAGGGAGGAAGGACATTTTGATCAAGTTCACCCTCCCCACCGGGGTCAGTGGCAGCACTTTCCACACCGCGCACCGCTGAATGAGTTGGTGTAGAATGGGATAGATATTATCAGCTAGGTAACACTGCAGATCTGACTGGATCTATCTACTGATTCCTAAGGTTTTATGGTGGACTTTACTGGTGGAATTTACCTCTGATGACTTTGTTTCTACATCATCTCCTAACTGATGTGACCTATACATAGTGAACCTAGGGATTTTACTCTGTAACAGAAAATAGTAAAGAAGTCAGTGGTGATAGATAGACCACTTTCTAATGGACTTGGCATATATGGGACGAAAATGGCTGTACAAATAATATAGAAAATACTTAGTAAGCGATTTTACCTGCTACCATTTTAAAGTAGAACTAAACTCTCTCAGTCGACATTAACTATTTTTAATCCTTATGCTGCTGGCATTGGTAAATACATAGATAGAATGGTATATTATATTTCCTTGCTTTTGGTTTCTGGTTTCTGGCCTAGGCCAACATAACGTCTTACATCCCAGGAGTCTTCATGGCCATTTAAGAGGATGGCTTTCTCAGCTAAGCATACCCTTCTGCTGGAGCTAAGAGCAGACTGCTTCCAGAAAGTAAATGTTACAAGATGGTCGCTGCTGGAAATGCTAGTGGAATGCAAAAAATACCAATAAATACCTACTTTAGCACTTTTCTCTGCATAGTCACGTGACCTCTTTATCCACTCTTTTCCCTCTAACTCTGATGGCTGTAAGTAAAGCCTCAAAGCAATGCTCGGCCAATGTCATGTCTCAGAAGCTCTATAGCACTGTTCACTTCTTTATTAACAGCGCTACTCCCTACAGGAGCTGCTGTCAATCTATACCTTAGAGCAGGGGTCTCCAAACTATGGCCCTCCAGTTGTTCAAGAACTACGATTCCCATCATGCCTAGACACATCTATGAATGTCAGAGTTTTACAATGTCTCATGGGACGTGTAGTTCCACAACAGCTGGAGGGCCATAGTTTGGCGATCCCTCCCTTAGAGCATGCCATCCTGTATAATCACAGGCAGACTAGTAGCATGTTCAGATGCTGTATGGTCATACGTTGTCCAGTACACGAATTTTGGACAAAGCCCAGAAGGGATTGACAACGAGAAACCAGAGAGTAACCTGGTCTTCTCGTTGTCATCATAACAAAGGAAGTAGAAGCTGCTTGCAGGATTACCAGGTCATTTTGAAAAAAAGGAGAATAATAAAAATAAATGATAAAAATTAGCATATAGATAATTATTGTATTGATAATGACAAACAACATCTACATTTTTATATTATGGTTATACTAACACTTTAATAGTATGTGATCAATTTTGCAGTGATAGCTCTGTACAATCTAGCTTCTCTGGAGCCATCTATATACACAATTACTACTATATTAGCAGATAAGGCTCTCGATATACAGTATAGGCTTATAATGACTTTCTTCTGTTATTCTGTTACAGCTGTTTGTATTATGCCAGACATGTGTTTTTCTAACCAGCATTGCAGATAACAGGAAAGGCTTGGCTAGGGCTCACCCAAGCCACGTGTCCCACATAGTTCTGGTTTTATAACCACAGGCTAAATATTTAATGAAACATGTAGTAGAAATTCTATAGAAAAATCTAATTAAAACAGATGTCTGTGTACACCAGCAGCCAGGAAAATGAAAAGAAAAAAAAAATCAAAGTCTAAAATGACATTATTCATATACTGTATTTATCGGTGTATAAAACGCACAGGCGTTTAACATGCGCCCCAATTTAAGAGTGAAGTTTCAGGAAGAAAAAACTTTTTAAAAAAATAATGTACTTTGAAGCAAAATAATGGTCAGTGAGCATTAATGCAGCTTCATCTGTGCCCATCTGCAGCCTCAATGCAGCCTGATCTGTGCCAATCTGCAGCCTCAATGCAACCTGATCTGTGCCAATCTGCAGCCTGATCTACGCCATCAATGCAGCTGCCTGATTAAGCCTCACCATCTCTCATCTCTCGCAGGAAATCACCAAGCCATCATCTCCTGTTTACTCGTCTCTCAGTTGGCAGTCACATACACAGTCCCGCCTCCGCCATCAGCATTGGACCAGCTCCTGTGATAGACAGCACACTGGTCCAATGACGGTGGCGGAGGCGGGACTGTGTGTGACGTGAGAGCTGAGTGGAGAGCCGAGTGAAGAGGAGATGACGGCTCGGTGAATTCTGGCGGCACTCGTCCCCCTCCTTCACCTCCGAGGCACGCTGCCGTGATTTTCCCCCTATTTTCAGGGGGAAAAAAGTGCGTGTTATACACCGATAAATACGGTATGTAAATGGTACAATGAGGCTGGGTTCACACTGGTCCGACAAACGCTCCGACATTGGGAGCTCATGTCGCATGACGTGTGAAATTTAATGTTTCCCTATGGGAGCCGTCCTAACTGGTCCGACACAAGTCGTTCCGACTTTAGAAATGCTCCCTGTACTACTTTGGTCCGACTTTGATCCTACTTCAGTCTATTGACTATCATTGAAGTCGGATCAAAGTCGGATTGCCGTCTTGCATGATCCGACTTTGGCACGCGACTTGTGCTCAGATGTTCTTGAGGGGGAACTCCGCGCCAAATTTTAAATAAAAAACCGGCATGGGTTCCCCCTCCAAGAGCATACCAGGCCCTTGGGTCTGGTATGGACCTTGAGGGGAACCCCCTACGCCGATAAAAACGGCGTGGGGGTCCCCCCCAATCCATACCAGACCCTTATCCGAGCACGCAGCCCGGCCGGACAGGAATGGGGGTGGGGACGAGCGAGCGCCCCCCCCCCTCCTGAGCCGTACCAGGCCGCATGCCCTCAACATGGGGGGTTGGTGCTTTGGGGGAGGGGGCGCGCTGCGGCCCCCCACCCCAAAGCACCTTGTCCCCATGTTGATGAGGACAAGGGCCTCTTCCCGACAACCCTGGCCGTTGGTTGTCGGGGTCTGCGGGCGGGGGGCTTATCGGAATCCGGGAGCCCCCTTTAATAAGGGAGCCCCCAGATCCCGGCCCCCCACCCTATGTGAATGAGTATGGGGTACAGCGTACCCCTACCCATTCACCTAGGAAAAAAGTGTCAATTTAAAAAAAAAACACTACACAGATTTTTAAAGCATTTTATTAGACAGCTCCGGGGGTCTTCTTCCGACTTCGGGGGTCTCTCCGGTTCTTCTCCACGCTCTCCGGATCTTCTGCCGGGCTCCTCCGCTCTCTTCTGCTCTTTTGCCGCTCTTTTGCTAAAGCGGAGGAGCCCGGTCTTCGGTCTTCAATCTTCTGCCTTCTGCCTTCTGCCTTCTGCCTTCTGCCTTCTGCCCTCTTCTCCTGATGTTGACACGACGCTCTCTGGGGCTAGAATGCTCTCTGTGCGCTCTGCTCTGACTTATATAGGCGGTGACCCCGCCCCCTTATGCCGTCACAGTCCCTGGGCATGCTGGGACTGTGACGTTTTAGGGGGCGTGGTCATCACCCGATGACCACGCCCCCTAAAACGTCACAGTCCCAGCATGCCCAGGGACTGTGACGGCATAAGGGGGCGGGGTCACCGCCTATATAAGTCAGAGCAGAGCGCACAGAGAGCATTCTAGCTCCAGAGAGCGTCGTGTCAACATCAGGAGAAGAGGGCAGAAGGCAGAAGGCAGAAGGCAGAAGGCAGAAGGCAGAAGGCAGAAGATTGAAGACCGAAGACCGGGCTCCTCCGCTTTAGCAAAAGAGCGGCAAAAGAGCAGAAGAGAGCGGAGGAGCCCGGCAGAAGATCCGGAGAGCGTGGAGAAGAACCGGAGAGACCCCCGAAGTCGGAAGAAGACCCCCGGAGCTGTCTAATAAAATGCTTTAAAAATCTGTGTAGTGTTTTTTTTTAAATTGACACTTTTTTCCTAGGTGAATGGGTAGGGGTACGCTGTACCCCATACTCATTCACATAGGGTGGGGGGCCGGGATCTGGGGGCTCCCTTATTAAAGGGGGCTCCCGGATTCCGATAAGCCCCCCGCCTGCAGACCCCGACAACCAACGGCCAGGGTTGTCGGGAAGAGGCCCTTGTCCTCATCGACATGGGGACAAGGTGCTTTGGGGTGGGGGGGTCGCAGCGCGCCCCCCTCCCCCAAGGCACCACCCCCCATGTTGAGGGCATGCGGCCTGGTACGGTTCAGGAGGGGGGGGGGGCGCTCGCTCGTCCCCACCCCCATTCCTGTCCGGCCGGGCTGCGTGCTCGGATAAGGGTCTGGTATGGATTGGGGGCGACCCCCCACGCCGTTTTTTCGGCGTAGGGGGTTCCCCTCAAGGTCCATACCAGACCCAAGGGCCTGGTATGCCTCTGGAGGGGGAACCCATGCCGGTTTTTTATTTAAAATTTGGCGCGGAGTTCCCCCCTAAAGATTCATACCAAACACAGTGCCGGCATTGGCGGGGATCCAAGTCGGATCCCCGTTCATTGAAAGTCGGACACATGCCGGCTTCATGTCGCAGGGCAAAGTCGGATCCAAAGTAGGACGGCTGTCGTGTCGCACCAGTGTGAACCCAGCCTTAAACCTTCAGTTTATAAATAGCTAAATACATTCCAGGTGCATCAAATCAAAAGGTGTTCAATGTTCCAGGGCCCGTTCTGTGTTTTTTTTCTGCACTTGATTAAAATAGGCTACCACAATGGCACATAAAAATGTTTGCTTTCCATGGTCCCCGTTCACACAACAATGCTGACCTGTTGTGCTGTGTTGAAAAATGCAGACATGCTACATTTTTCTGCAGCTCATTGGATGGCACAGGTTGCAGGGACTAGACTTAAATGAAAAAACAAAAGGAATATAAACAGTGCACTACTGCCCAGCAAAAGGAACACCAGCCCACATGCTAGAACAATGCCGTTTTAGCGAGTGGCTAATGTAAACGAGCACTTACAGTTCATTTTATTTCTAAAGCAGCCGCAGCCTGAGGAGAAGAGCCTGACCCCTGCCAGCAGTTGCAGAGTGAGGCCCTTGCTCTCTGCTTGGAAGCAGTGTTCCCATTGCAGAGGTTTGACACACCCCCTATAGACCTATAGCTCTACAATTAGCATATCTCATGCTTCCCACTGATTGGAGAGTTCTTGCTCTAACTCAGGGGGGCTGTGTCTTATCTCTACAAAGAGATCATTGCTTCCTTGCACAGAAAGCAAGGGATCCTGCAGGCATGCTTTTTTTTTTTAGCTCAGGCTGTGACTGTATTAAAGAAAAAAAAAATCTAAGATTTTTGCACACCTTTATTTAATGAACTTGAAATGTATTTAGCTAATTTCAATTGAAAGTTTTTTTTTTTTTTTTTTAATCAGTATAATTTCCTGATGATTAAGGTGTGTAATGGAAAACAACTCAGCTATAGGTAAATGGTAATAGTTGTCATTATCATTAATAATTTATAAAATGCCAGCATATTACCCAGCATAGTTTATTATACAATAACTAAGGCGAAAGGCTCAATTGGTAATGGCAGCAGTAAACCATGCCCAGGAACAGTCCAAGCAGGTTTGTCCTGCACTAGGTTTTTAGGGACTGTCCTGTGAACTCAGATAATCTGTCACAGCTGGTTGTACCATGCCAGACACTTGTTCTTCTAACCAATACCACTCATAACAGGAAAAGCCTGGCTAGGGCTCACCCAAGCCATATGTCACACACAGTTTGGTTTTATAACCACAGTCTAATTAATTAACAAAACATGTAGTAGAAATCTCATCTTTTATTCTGCTACTGAAAGTCCAAATGAAATCAGATGTCTGTGTACACCATCAGCCAGGAAGACGAGAAACAATAGTTGCATTCTAAGAAGACATTATCCATGAATCTTAAAGTCTATTTAAACTGATAGTTTCAATTAGCCAAATACCTTACAGGTACATCAAAACAAAAGGTGTTTAGCGTCTTACAGTTTGTTTTCTTTGTGAAGCAGCCACAGCCTAAAATGGAAAAATCTGGCTCTTGTCAGCAGCTGCATAGTGGGATCCTTGTTGTCTGTGGGGAAGGCAGTGGTCTTGTTGCAGTCAGCCTACTGAGTCAGACCTATTGCTCTGTAATCAGCAAAGCTTATCTTACCAATCAGCATTATGATACCCACGGTTCGACGAGCTCCAGCTCTGCCTCAGCAGGGGGCATGTCTAAAGATGGGAAGGCCCAGAAAAAAAACTGGAAAAAAAGAAGTGTGAAATATGTGCTTTTACAATGATAAGTAATATATCTATGACATGGTATTCAAACTATATAACATGAAGACCTTAATGAAAGATTTCTGTGACTATGTAAAGTCCTAAATTATTGCATGTTCTCTCAGCTGAAGACAAGCAAATCCTGGAATACAGTTCAAGTAACACTGTACTTCTCAAACAAGAAAAGCATGCATCTTTGCTACTAAGTGGTATTGCAGGGGAAAGGCTTGTGGGCTCCAACTTGTACCTCCTACAGTGGGGTGTTTGTTGGGATAAAGTAGTTTCTGTCCTCTCAGGCCTTAATTGACAAGTAATTGGGTAAATTTGTCTGACAAATTAGTTCATCTTTATAACCTTCAAAGGATTTGTAATAATGATCTCCACCATCCCAGCATAATGTTTCCCTATAGTCTGGTCAGTAAATTGTTTTTTGTTTTCTTCCTCTCAGTAAAATGGTGAGACCAACATCTAGAATTCTAGAAAGCCAGAGGCGCCCTAAAGACATTTTTTATGGAATATATAAAAATAAATAAATAAATAAAT
The DNA here is from genome assembly GCF_042186555.1 of Aquarana catesbeiana. Classification (NCBI taxonomy): domain Eukaryota; kingdom Metazoa; phylum Chordata; class Amphibia; order Anura; family Ranidae; genus Aquarana; species Aquarana catesbeiana. Next base: position 47,009,728 of record NC_133326.1, on the reverse strand, counting down.
ATTTTATGGAATGAAATGATGAGGACCAGAATGAAAGTGCGAGTAGCTTTTTCCTCAAGAGTTCTCATTCCAGAAACACTCTTTCTGCTGCTTCTAGATCATCACAAAGTGTTTCTTCACCAGCAGAAAATACACAATCTCTTCATTTGTAGAGGAAATTACACCTGAAAAATCTGGGGAACAATATATCGCAATATATACTTCTGGATCAGCATTGTCGATAACTGAAAATCCATATTGGCAAGAAGTTTCTGAATTATTATGAGGGGAAGGGGGGTGGTCACGTGTTCTCGTGTACAGTATAGGTGAAATGCTCTTATCATATACAGTCCTTGTTTTTCAACTTGTAATAAAAAATATAGTTTTAAAAAGCAAAAATTTGTTCATTTACTTAATAGGCTGTACATTTATTTCAAGTATAATACATTTATATGCACTGCACTTCACTTTCCCAGTGTAACAAAATGAAATTCAAATTGTAAAACTACTGGAAAAAAATGGGAAGAAAACATTTTTTTTCCCATGGCTTCAAAATTTCGTGAAATTTTACATCTCTAGGCGTGTCAGACCTCTGCAAAGAGATCACGGCTTCTCTATAGAGAACAAGCATTTTTGGGGACATGCAGTTTTGCACAGGATGTGGCTGCATTTTATTATGCATATTAGCCATCATTGTGTATTAAGCAATAACATGTATAAGGGACACAGGTATTGGCAAGTAAACCATGGATGACAAAGGGACATCTAGGAACAGTCCAATCAGGTTTGTCCTGAGCTTTTTATTAGCAAAGCAGTATAGCAAGTCCAAAGCATAGCAAGTCCAGGCTGGTGGTCCGTTTCCATCCGACAGCCCATAGAGTACAGTGGGCTGTGTCCGTGTCTGCTCTGCATTAGAAAAGTGAACATGGACCTGTTATCCACCTCCTCAGCTGGGATCAGCGGAGAGCTCCACTGCTGAGCAGGCAGATTTTCTGGGGGAATCCACCAGTGCGAAAGGGGCCGAAAAGCAGATTCAACAAACTGTCTGCTATCAACTTTATAACCCAGAAAAACTTCTACGCCTCTCTCCTGCCAAGCTGGAGCTTGACTTCCTCTGATGTCTTTGCTAGACCCCGCTTACCGTTATTTCTTTGTCCAGTGAAAATATTTCGGTGGTCAGATAACACACTGTCACTGGTCAGTGGAATGGCATTGGTGGAATTTAGAAAGTTGGACCCTGGCAACATAGTGAAACGAAATCAAGATTAAATAGCAGTTGCTGCTTGCCTGGATGCTTGCTTGGACTGATTAAAACCTGAAATTGAGCTGCCTGATAAGAATAGGTCACTTTTCTGATTTACTTCTAAGTTTGTGTATATGTGTGTGTTTGTGTCGAGCTCAGCTTGAGTTTATGAGCAAACCGGAGCCTTTTTTTCAAGTGACGAGAAAAGGAGACAAATGAAAAGGAATCTAAACCTCTACCTCCTGGCCAGAATCAACAATGCAAATTTCAATATTTAATATTTACTATACCCTTTTTTCTGACTTCTCTGTTTATGTATGTCTGTACGGACTGTGTGTGTACAGTGCCAAAAGAAGCCGTTATTTTTCTGTTGCCATTGTGTGATATGTTAGCATACATTCCATCATCAAAGAGGAAAGGGTGGGCCAGGACAATGGCATTTTCCTCACCACCATGAGCTGAGGGTGCAGGCAGTTGGAAAAATTATTTTATTAACATGACAGGTGGAAGACTGCATCACACTTGTTTATGTGCTGACCATAGAAGGTTTAAAGTCACCATTAAAATGAATTATTTCAAGGGAGCAGACGGATTGTTAGAAAACACTTTAGACGCTATATATGTCATATGTCTAGAAAAGTTCTCCTGCGGTAACTTATTAACAGAAACATGAGCATTCTTTAAAAGACAGCTTGATGAAAATGTTAATTTAATAGGAAACTGAGAAGGAAAATGAATCATTCTATTTTTATTTTTTTGCTTAGGACGGATTTTGGACTTGAAAACCGGTACAGTGAAGAAAGAAGGGCAACAATCCTCAATGCGAATGTGTATGGGATCCCGGCGTTCATTCATTTGCCGGCTGAGGTAATAATATTCTGATGTATGTGAATTCTTTTTATAAAAGATGGAAGATTTGCTTGTACCCTTTTGTTAATTAGGAGCAGCATCTGCTCTATTTTTTTCTTTTACAAAGTTTTTATTGATAGAAAAGTAATTACAGCAGATAAGTGCCACAATGTGATGGTTACATCAAACATAAGATGGAGAGGAAGATCCCAACAAAGGGATGTTATATACGTGAAACAGTATTCGCCAGTGCAATAAAAGAATAAGAGAGGAAAAACAGCAGTGGTACCTTGTAGAAAAAAAAAAGTCAATCAATGTCCCAGAGTATATTATTTGGTAGGTAAAAGCTCAAAAAAAAAAAAAAACCCAAGCAACATAAAGGGGTGCATACATTCGTAAATCAACAGCATATTAATGTGAATAAGAAAGAAAAATAATTTTAATTTCTGTTTTTTTCCCCCTTTTTTTATTCTTTCTTATTTATTCTGTATCGTAGTAACCATCGTCACTAGACCGACTCCTTACAATCAGGAGTCTCAGAGAAGAATACACAGAAAAAAGAAAGAGAATGGGTAGACTGCAGAGAATAGGGGGGGACTTAAGAGAGAGAGAAAAAGAGGGAGAGAAGAAGAGGGGGAAGAGTCCTGCTGTATTTGTTTATGTTTAGAATGGTTAATACCCTCTGTATCACCTGACAGGTATCTTTGACAGGTATCCTGTTTCCACTTCCGGGAGTCTGGGCTGCTGCCCATGATGTCACCGCTCAGCTCCCTCCTCCTCCCCCTGCCACCGGGCCAGTAGGAGCTACACTGACGTAAGGCTACACTGCCGGGTTCCCTTACCCGCAATGGCGGCGGCATGCACCCGACAGCTGATGGAAACATCAGCTGCGGTGCCGACATCGCTGGACTCCAGGACAGGTAAATGTCCTATTATTAAAAGCCAGCAGGTGCAGTATGTGTAGCTGCTGGCTTTTCATTTTTGAAGCTGTGGGCGGAACACTGCTTTAATGGTTTTGAACAGAGCAGTCCTGATCCTCTTGTTTTTGGGTCCCCCCCACCACCACCACCACCACTGCTGTGTAAGCCAGTGAGGAGAGAGAGACCCGGGAGAACCGCTGCTCTCATGCATATCACTGGATCGAG